>NC_056728.1:1236176764-1236309264 GCF_019279795.1 Protopterus annectens
GATTATAGATACGTTTGCAAAATCTTATGCAAAACAGTTTGTTTCCTCAAAGGAAGTACATTGTCCAAGTGTCATCCAGGTAACCTCAGATACTGAAAGAACTATATTATATTGAAAAAGTACTGCTCAAACTGGATCCAAACAAAGCACAGGAAGGAAACAAAATTAGTAATAATGACCTGAGAACACTTTGGCATGATTTTACAGTAGCATTATATGTGTTACTTACTAGTTTGTGTAAATATAGGGAGATTCCTCATGATTAAAGACATGCACTTGTTAAACCTGCCTTTATTAGAAAGGGAAATAGGACAAACCCAGAGTCATACAGACTCACAGGTTTACTTTCATGCTGTGGAAAAATAATGTAGAAGGTTATATTGGATAAATTATTGTCAGATTGGAAAGCCTGGGACTCAAAATCATAAATCAGCATGCATATGTTGAAGATGGACCTATTACTACCTATAACATGATGCTCCATAACAATATAATAACAGCTATGAGTAAAAACCTATGCTATGATATAATTTATTTATCATTTGATATGGCCATACACAAAACACCGATCAATAAATTAGAACAACTAAGTACTGATGTACTCTTTATAGCTGCATGGCCTACAAATAAGACATGGCAAATATCAAAAAGCAACTGGACAGGTGAAATTCGAGGTAACAGCCAGGGTGTTCCACAGAGCTCTAGCCCAGGCCATTACTTGTTTATATTGTATCTTTCTGATCTATCTTTTTCATCTAGGTGCTTTATTGTCTGTACGCAGATGACTTGAACATGGGTAAACTGATTACATGAGTTACAGATAGGGCATGTCTGCAAAGTAACTTGACTAAATTGGCCATTTATGCAAAGGAGAATAATATGCTGATAAATACATCAAAAACTAAGTTTATGAAATTTGGGGATATAAAGTAAAATTTGAGTACTTAATACAGTACACAGTGATTGAAACTGTAGATTAATTTAAGGATTTGTGTATATTGATAGATACAGCTTTGAGTTTTTCTAATCATATCAGCCAATTGGCTAATGATAGTTATAGAGCTATAGATTGTATAAAAAGATTTATAAAGTTTACGAAATCAAAAATGAAGAAGTCATTGTTTGTTAGTTATATTAGACCCAAACTTGAGTATGGGATAGCAATACATAAATCTTATAAGAAAACAAACATGAGTAAACTGGAAAGAGTATAGCAGATATACCAAGGGCATCCATGGATGTGAAAATGTAAGTGATTATGAATGACTAAAATATCTGCACTTGTACAGTGTCTCATATAGATATTTAAGAGGAAACCTTATTCAGGTATATAGGGCATTTTGAGACATCTCCCTATGAGAATGTTTGAGATCATCAAGATTGTAGTAGACAACCAATGGACAACCTATGTAGAAGGTTCTATACGTATGAAAAGTGTACTAGTTGGTTCACTGAGAGAGTAGCTGTTGCATGGACTAGACTACCAACTTACATTAAAGCAGGCACTGGTTTAGATATTTTTAAGAACAGCCTGAACACATATTATGAGAACAACTGTTTTAGTATATTGTCAGGCTAGAAAGGCATTATTGCCCATTCTTGAAATATCTCTATGTATGTATGAAAACTCAACCATAGAACTGATTGCTATTAGATGGCAACACTACTTGACAAGACACTCTGCCAATGATAATTTGCTATCATATACAACTCAGGTATTGATCTGAATGCTGATGTTTGACTGCAATGAAAATGAAACAATTATGGCCATCTTGCTACTTTTAGATACACTGCTTACCTTCTCCTGTACACATTCATACTCATCAGTTACAACTATGTTATTTAATGTGCACACCTCAGATATCTGATTGTGTTAAAGATAGCCAGTGTAATGTATTCCAGCTGGCTTCATAAAAATGCACACCAGTTCTGCAAAACCAGAATAATGATTCCTTAACTTGAACAGAATGACAGCAGTGACAATCATTTTCATCTACAGACAACCCTTGTGAAATTTATTTTCTCAGCTCGCTGTCAAAATACAGCATGCAATGCACTGGACATACACACGTGTACACGTGTGTATGTATACACGTGTGTACACTGGACATGCACACGTGTACAAACACACACACGCACACACATACACACACACACACACACACACACACACACACACACACACACACACACACACACACACACACTTGTATAACTGTGACTTTGCAACTCAAATAATTTATTGTAATCAAATTAATGAAAAAATACACAAATAACTGCCACACAGAAATTTATCTTCTCAGTTTTCTATTGTCAGAAAACAGTAAGCAGTATACTGCACCCTCACCCTCAAATGCCTCTCACATTCTCCATGTCTTCATTCAAGAATCAATGAGAAAGCTAAATAATGACAGGGGACACAGGATCAAAACCAAGAACAGGTATTTCCTTTATATACTTAGAAATTTGTTAGAATAACAGCCTTTGCATTAGCATGCTTTTTCCCCAAAACACTATTAAGTTTGAAACTTAAATGTCTAGCATTATTTAGTGACCACAGCACTCAATGAATTCCTAGAACTCTATAGATTTTGCAAAAAAACAGATTTTAATATAAGGCAAAACCAAGGATAATTGTGAATATCTATGCCCACCCCTAAAATAAATAAAGTATTTACCTCCCTACATGCTGGCAGTAGCAGGCAGATTACCCATAAAAAAAAAAAAAAAAAAAATATATATATATATATATATATATATATATATATATACACACTTAAAAAAATTACTCTGTACTGACTCACACATTAAATGTTTCCTTCCTTGCTTCCTTCCTTCCTTCCAGCTTGAGCCAATGCAAAGGCTTCTTGCAGCTTCATAAAACAGGCTTGTGAGATGCTTCTTAAGAGACATTCATTATGTCACCAGGAGCTCTGTCAGCTGGTGAGATAAACCTAATGCCAGGCTGTTTTGAAGACATACCAAGTGGATTAAGCTGAACTTTTTTGTTTTTGCTTTTTTGTTGTTTTGGATATTCATGGAACTCTATGCATGTTCATAAGTTCATAAGTTTTTAAGTTCAAAGACAACATCTTAAGCTGCCCAGCTGGGAAGAAATGCTGATTCCTCCAAATATGGTATGTAGCTGTTTCTACCAGCCCAGATATATATATTTTTTTCTTAAAAGTTTCCAAACTCTTAGATTGTTTAACATTAAATGGGATGTCATTCCATAGTTTTGTAATTCTAACAGAAATATAATGATACCTCATCTCAGAATTGCCCATTTTCATTATAAATCGCATATTGCTATACTTATGTGTTATAACATAGGTATTAGCCTCTAAATTGAATATGATTTGCAGAACTGGATCATAAAAAAATTTGTATACAGACACTCAATAATTTTAATTTCTCACATCATGATCCATATCCCACATTCTTCAATTTCAGAATTTTTTTGTAAATTTCCTCTGAACTCCCTCTAGCCTTCTCAGTTGTCCTCTTTTAAAGGATAGAAGGAATTATTATATTCCAGGAGAGGTCTGATATAAGTTTTGAACACTAGTGTTAATACACATGTGCATGAGCAGAATTTGAAGCACCTGGGGCAAAACAGAATTTTTGAAAGTTAACTATTCTGTTTAATTTAAAAATATCAGTCAACTTTCTGAATTTAACACATTTTTCTTATTATGTTAATGGGGGGGGGGGCAGGTCACTCTTCAGCCCAACTGCCAGTACAACAATTACCCCTGGAAATTACCACAGTGAAAGAGTCAGAAAAAGGGAAACTGAAATCTAGAAAGACAAAGAGTCACTCTAGAGCAGACTATGACAATATGTATCAGGAATGCACACTTCTAAAGGAATGTATCTGTGCTTATGACTTCCCAGGGTTTGCTCTTGAGGTTAAAGTTATGTCTACACATTTATCAAGACATAATTGCCTACTAAACATTATCATACTAGCCTTTATCCCCTTTGTAATATGTGAAATCATAGCTGCAAAACATACTTACTGGTGTAAGAATATAATGGCATTTCCTGTCAGGTATGTGCATGTGAACTTCAGTGAGTCTACAGTTAGAGCTTATCACTTCCAGACAGAGCCAGATCATGGCCAAATGGGGCCCTATTCAGGGTAATGGATCAGGGCCCCCCATATACAGCCCGCAATGCAGCCATTCCTGTGTCCCATTACTTGAGTATTTCTCCCCATTTACCACAAACACTGTTCAAACCTCTTAATGTGCATACTATATCTGCTTTACTTCTACATTGATTGCAGATATTTGGATTTAATTTCAAACTTTTATTTCAAATTTTATAGCACAAACACGGACATACATTTGCTAAACAATGCACTATAATTTCACAATGAAAACAGACTTAGCATTAAAAATTCTCAGCCCTTGAAACTTGAATTAATTGAAATGGCATGGAAGCCCACAGTCAAAGAAAATGCATCTGGTTAGTGGTAAATAGATAAGGTTTACAGTTGGGCTGTTTTCAAATCATAGGCCCCTTGCACCCATTTTTCAGACCATGCAAACATGCATGAGTTCTTTGATTCATCTTCCTGATTGTATTAAACCACTTGTTACATTGTCTGTTAAATTTATAGTTTTGAACATTTTCTAGTAAGCAATGGAACAAAATGTATGAACCAATAATGATAAAACTGCCCAATTCAGAACGTGTATTATCCATAAAAGGCCACTCAGCCTTCTGTCATTGCAATCCACCAATATCAGTCAATATCCTCAATCTCTGCAGAAGTAAAAGTCATCTGAATATTTCCATATTAAAGAGATCTGTAACTAATAAAGAGGTTGCTGCTAGCAAAATTCAGTGTTTGCTGCCTTTGAAGAATAAATTGCCTACATTACATTAAAAATGGTAAGCTGGTGATATTGCAATGGGGAATAGATGGCAAACTGATAACAGGCTCACAGTTACTAGGCATCCAAAGGAGGACGTACTCAAGACTGCAGCAGCCCACCCCCTTAAAGAATAACATAGTATCAGCATTCCATCTACATACTGTGGGAGCTGAAACCTCAGCCTTCTGCATCAAAAGCAAATATATTACCTGCTGTGCTGCTAGCAATGTTTTTCAATTCTATTGCACAATAGTGATACCATTAGCTGAACAAAACAGTTGTACATTGTAAACAGACTTAGCATGAGCAGCAGTAACCTTCTCTTTCCTTAAAGCTCACAATTCTATGAAAATGCAACTCAATTCCTTGAAAAATGCACCTCAAACTCAGTTTCCTTGAAAATGCACATGAAAACTTGATTTTTTAACAGTTTGGTAGTTGGGGTAGAGGAGTTAGGTTCTTGTTACCTGTAACTAAGGTACAGGCTTTGAGCCTGAGCAAATTCCGACTGCCATCTGCTGTTCCTAACATGGGCATTTTACACACACACAGACACACAGACACACACACACACACACACACACACACACACACACACACACACACACACACACACACACACACACACACACACACACATATCCACTCACCATACTTGTACTTCCTGGTTTGCACACTCACCTCCTACTCTGTCCATCTGTGGTCCACAGCACAGGAACATCTTCTTGAATTCAAATTCTGTGCATGTGGAGGATGTAAACAACAGATCTGTGCAGCGATCATGCAGAAACACAACAAGTGTGTGTGACCAGATATGTACACAAAGGCATTCTTAAAGAACACCCTTAAAAAAGTAATATATTTTTTATTTTTTTTTTAAGTAAAGAAATTAATAACCCAGCCAGCAGTGCCCCCTCGGAACCAGTGGGCCCTAAGCAACTGCCTTGGTCGCCTAGTGCTGGATCCAGCTCTGCTTCCAGAGAAATGGGATTGTAGACACAGATTAATCAAATTAATATGTGTAAGGGCAAGTAATAATCAATATTTTTATAATATCACAGTGAAGTTACTTTTTCTGTTATTTTGCCATATAAAAATAGAGGAACATACGTTACAGAACTATTACAGCATTGATAGTGATAGTTGTATGCCTCTGCAAAACCACAAAGTATGACCTATGATTTCAAAGAACATTACTAAGTAGAGTAAGTAACAAACAGACCACAATCATAACAGATGCTGAACATTGAGAGTATCTTGAAAGAAAATGCACATTATTGGTCTTAAACAAGAAAGTTGGTATAAGTCATTAACTCACTTGCCTTTTCCCTGCGGAGGAGAAAAGCAGTTCCTGCTGGAATTCTCCATGTCTGTGCTATTTTCAACCTGAGAGCATCTAAGGAATTCTGGCCATGAAGCATTCACAGATTGTAGGACAGGTTCACAGCCCTCTTTAGCGGCCTCACAAAATGACAAACATGGTAGAATCACCTGTCTAGAACAAAAGGAAACAATATGTGTCAAAGCCATTAGCACAAGTGACCTGATGTACACATTTTATTCGGAACATTTAGATGTTCTATGATTGTGTTCTAGATTTTACCTTTGGGTTCAGTCTCATCTATCAATATATCATTAAATAGTGCTTGATGCCTTAAGCATACACTTATCAGGAAATTCATTACAATTAATAAGCTTTTGATAAAAAGTATACTTCTATAGCATTTTTCTTTTTTTTTTTTTTTTTTGGAGGGGGGATTTTGTGCTTTGTCTTAAAGACATACAACAAAAAAGAAACAGGAAAGAGGACTCCAGTTAAAACAGACCAAGTAACAAAATGCATGGAGGCTGGACTGATTCAAAAGGCATCAGGCATGAAATAAGCATCTTAAATGCTGAACGCAAACCACACTACACAGTAACAGTGGTATAAAAGAGCCACATAATTACTATGAGCTACGATTTATAACACTAATGTACAGCAAAAACAAAAAGTCACAGTTGCTTTCATTTTAGACTGTGCCAAAAATTCCTCTTCTGCCTGTGAAAGCCACTTGCCACACTGATAAATGTCTGTCTGTGCCTTTTTTGAACTATCAAGATTTATCAGCACAGAAATTTAGAAGTTTGGCTGGTAGGAAGTAATGTGAAATTGACAAAAAGTGCAAACATTCCTTCATTACAAAGGGCACTGTGGACTGTTGTTTTGGTTGAATTGTTTTCATAGTCATGCAATAACACTGTCTTTTGTTTTACCTGTTTATGTAGCCATTTATTTATGGATGATGAATGTGTATTTATGTAGGTAGTATATCTCCATTCACAATTCCTCAATTTTACTTTTCATCCACATTTCCTACTTTAATACTATCAATGCAAGATCCCAGTTTGTGCAGCTATGTTCACCCTGCCACTGAGTTTTTTTCGTTAATCTGTGGTTGTGCAACTAAGGAGTAAGCATATTTATTTAATTAACATTTGTTTACCAGGAAGGTCCAGAGCACTTTTTTCAGTGGAGGCCTCAAGAGAAATGCTTCAGATGTATGTCTTTGGAATGTGGGAAACCAGACTCCACACAGAAGGCACCCCAGCTAAGAATCGAACCAGAGAACCTCTTGCTGTGAGGCGACAATGCTAACCACTGCACCACTGTACCACCCATGTCTAAATATTCCTCTCTGTATTATGCTAACTCAACTTCAATTTTTCTAAACTGGATGAAATTTCTCTAAATATTAAATCAATGTCACATAAGTTGTATCTATTTTTATCCAAAGTCATCAACATTATGTTTAACTTGATACAATTATTTAAAGTATACATAAAATTGTTTTTAAAATGTTTCTATAACACTTAAGAGCTTTTATTCCCAAGCTTCTGCTGAAAATGGGCACCTACCCTATCAGGTTTTCCTGGTAATCTAATATCAATAAATAAACAAATAAATTTGCCACTCTCCCACCATACTGCTTTACTTAAATATAATAGTTTCATGATCACAAAATTGCAGAACCCTATGTAACTGCATGAAGTATGCTATCTTAAACACTACATTTCATGGATTCCATACAGAAGATATTGGGTGTAAACATATTCCACCCTTATAAGTAAGTACAGTGCCCCATGCAGTCCTCATATGTAGTACTTTGCCCTCAACACCCTTTTTACTAAGATCACGGTCACACAATCACAAGACATTTAAAAACTCTATGAAGTCTACTTTTGCATATAGATTTTTTTTTTCATTTTTGTTATTGTTTTTGCTACTTGATTTTTTAATTTGGGGGTTGTCTTTTGAAGACTTTTTTTCCTCTCCCCCTTTTTTCTTCTGATTGCTAAGTCATTGTCCTGCACTCAAGATCTTCAAAGGGTCTACTGTTGCTGGCTAATTATTAACTTTGTTGGCAAAGGTGTATTGAGACTTATCTGTATCTTCTAATTTTTTTTATTTTAGAATTATTTTTGTCTTTGGTAATTGACTCATAGCTTACTTGTACTTTTATATTTTAATTTGGTTCTAACTCACGTTTAACTGACAGTTTTAGCCTTTCTAAGTTTCGAAATTCCTGTTTTTATTTCATAATCTATACAGGTTAGTTCAAGAGCTTACCTCAATACACTGGTTCATTCTTCAAATATGAGATTTAACTCTTCTTTAAAAGGGAGCAGTTGCTGGCACTCCATTCTTTTGCTTTCTCAGAACTCTTTTATTGTCTGTAGGAAGTTATGACTTGAAGAAATACAGGATTGGTTGCCACATTTCTTAACACCAGAGCCAGTCCTGCAGCCCATAGCTGTGCTCAAGTGGCTCCTTCTATGGCATGTAGTGGCATGTTGCTAGAGTTATCTCTGTTCTGCATGATGTGCCCACAGTTACTTCAAGTCATGTGGAACTGAAAGGTAGGAACTGCATTCATGCAGCTGTGTGTTAGCTGCATTCAAATTTAGATCAACATGGAACAAGTCAATGGATATGTTGTCCAACTGGCTGCATTAGACACTCTTGGCTTTTCAGTGAAGACATGAACAAAAACTTTGGTTTAGTGTCCCCCTGAGTTATCTGTCATTTAATAACCTACACTGTATTGGGCTCGGAGTAAGGCTGCAATTTTTTTACTATTCAGCCACTGAGTTGGAGAAGGTGAACAAAGGTGCCCATATTATGAGATGGAATGCTTAGGTGATCGAACACCTAAGCATCAAACTTGTAATATCGAACCCAAAATTGTTGAATGGTGCAGGAAAACATGTCGGTCGGCCACAGAAAGAAATTAACTTTACACCCAAACTAAGTGGGGACTTTGCCCCCCCCACACCCCCGACATGGTGGGCTGTGCCCCCCACACCCCCTAGCTAAACATACCAACTCTGATATCGC
The DNA here is from genome assembly GCF_019279795.1 of Protopterus annectens. NCBI lineage: Eukaryota > Metazoa > Chordata > Ceratodontiformes > Protopteridae > Protopterus > Protopterus annectens. The sequence continues at coordinate 1,236,186,029 of NC_056728.1, forward strand.
TCTACAGTAGACAAAATGGCTAAATCCAGTGAACGGCCAAGGGGAAACGTTCCCTGCATTAAATTGGCCATTCACTGTTTTTTGCTTTCGATATTATAAGTTCGATGTTTAGATGTACAATCACCTAAGCATTCGATTTTATAATATAGACCTGAAAAAAGGGCTGACAAATTATTTTGAATTTATTATTGGTACAGGGGCAAACTGTGAGTACCTATGCATCTGTTATCTTCCAAGAAGTGCGTATCCGCTTGGGTGAGGAGTTGGCACTTGTTTAAGACAACTCCAGTATATTATGGATGGATTTAGGTTTGCTCAGGTTACCTCTGATACCTACATTTTTGAGCACACCTCAGACTTATTCTCCAAGCTTGCAGATGAAACCATTTTTATGACCTGACCATTGCCTTGTATAGCTCATGGTTGAGCAACCCTGGGTTCTGTCTCCCCTCATACTAGTACTAGTTGTGTGCAGGAAATCTGGATTGCTCACCCTTAACTTTAGGTTCTCTACAGAACCAACAATCGCAGGATTGTACTGCTAGTAATGCAGAGGGAATGCTTAGTGTCTAAGATGGGCCGCTCAAGGTGAATCTTGGCATCTTAGTCCCAGCCATTTAGACCCAGTTCATGGTGCACCACAAGAGACATAATCTGATTTTAAACTCTGAGTTAATGAGGACTGGGCAGAAGTTGGAACACAAATGCCATTGCACTGGACAACATGAGGGAAAAAATGGTCCTGGAAAAGCATTCCTTTGGAAACTGAATACAGACCTCCTACAAGGAGTTTATGTACTTGTCACAAGATGTCTCTGGGGTGGCAAACTGACCAGCTCTGCTCTTCTAGGGGGTTGCAAGGCTGTGCAGTTTACCTGGACAGCTATAATACTTTATCCCCTGAGAAACTTGAACAGACTGCACAGGTGTTTGCATATAAGCTTGCTTCACTCAGATATGGTGTCACATAGAGTATGCTAGCACACAGCATGAGTAGTCTTACAGAGTTTTTGCTGTCTTTGCCTTGCTGTGAGTTTTTGTTATCTGATTATAGGGATTTTAGTCTCTTCTGTGTACACAAAAGCTTGTGGGTTAGTCCCCTGCATCTCTGTTGTCTAGATGAGCTTGGTCAATCCTTTCCAGATCACTGTAGCCTCAGTTTCAGATGGATCATTTCCATCTATGTTAATGGAGGCCTCAATTAATCCTATGCTGAAAAGGGCTGGGTAAGATCCCGGTTATCATGGTAATGTACTCCCATTGCTAGCCTTCCTTTTAAGGGAAAGGTTCTGGAGAAGGTGGTTTATGTGAAACTGGATTCATACATGAAGCGTAATATCAATAGTCCTATTTAATCTGTCTTTTGTACTCAACACAGTACGGATATGACTCCTACAATAGTCTTTAATTTTCACTTGCCTTGACATACCAATCTTATTATTCTATTCAGGTACTGTTAGATCTCCTGTTAATATATATGACAAAGTGGGCAATGGAATGATTTTGGACTCTGCGACAAAACTGCAGTATCGTCAGTACAGTCCTGGACTGGTTTGCCTCCTGCCTCTCTAGATGAGCACCCAAAATACTTTCAAGGCTTAACTTCTCTGTCTTTTAATCTGTCACTTGTGGTGCTCTACAGGGCTCCATTTTAGGCTGATTGCTGTTCACTGTGTACATGCCTTAATTAGGAGACACTATGTGAGTGAAAAGTCTACACGCAATTGTTATGCCAACGACATTCAACTCTGTCTCTCTTTCCATCAAGAATCAGTGTGCAACATTAGCAGCCTGGACGAGCACTTGGAATGCATCTGTAGCTGAATGCTGGTTAATAAGCTGAAACAAAACTTAGAAGACCAGTGTCGATGCTAAACAGTACTGCTTTGTGCAAATCATCTGCTCTAGTCTTGTCCCCAACATCATCTGTAGTGGTGACAAGCTGGAATTTACATCAAAGGCATATAATCTGGGAGGTGCATTTAATGAGAAGCTAATTTTAAAGGACCAGGTTCCTGTTGTCGTCACATCTTCCTGTTTTCCTCTCAGGGTCATCAGCCTTTTTAAGCATCTTACTTCAGACCTCTCTAGAGTGGTACATGTCCTGTTTTTTCATTTGGTTGGTGCAATATCCCAAACTGACAGCTCTCGGATAGTGGGCTTGACTGTTTGCAACTAGTTGCCTCTGTTTCAATGTCATACTCCACATCAGCTTGCCTAACAACATAATGGCCAAACCTCAGCCTGCATATTTTGGGGCTGCAAAAAATGCAGGTAGTTGAAGCTGGAAAGCTTATCATTTGAATTCACTGAGGACCACAGGCTGACTAAAATAAAAAAAAAAAACTAACTGTAACTTGCAAGACTAGTGTATTTGTTAAGCATTTGGCAATGTTAGCATAAGTCAGCCATAGAGCTTAGTCAAAATGAAATGCTCTGCTGAAAATAGTTGGAAGCAAAAACAGGTGTGGTAATGGCATTCTTGCTTAGTAACTATACATACTTGCAGCATAGTCTGTGAAATTTTAGGGCGCTTAGCTACACCTACTGCTTTAAATCATAAAATCTAGTTTATATAACTAAAGAGATTGTATGTGTGGACAGAGATAGTGTTAAACTGAATATCCTTTTATTCCTACCTGGGCATGGCCCTGATTCATACTGTGTCTACAGTCATTACCTGTCTGATCCTACCCACACACTGAATGTGGTTTACCTATCAGTGTCAATAAGTTTAGCTCACAATCACCGTGTATTTCCTGCTGCTAGGTAATAAAGGCACAATTTGAGTTCACTGTACTTTTTTCTAGCTAATTCTCAGAAAGGCCATATGACTGGATACTGCCTTACTGAAAGGTTTTCTTGCAGTGCAACAAAGATATTAACTGAGCAATGATGTAGCAAAATGACTGATTTAGAAACAGCCACTTAATTACATAGTATAAAACTGAGCTCTATACAGCTAGGTGTATTGGATGCTTTAATAACAATGAGACATGTTTAGATAGTACTCTGAATACATGTACTAATTTCAGTGATAGTGCTTTTAAACCTTTACAAAATCTGCCAAGCAGCTTGCACTTAAAGTACAGTAAGGACTTTATGAAAACTACAACTAGCAACAAAAAGTATTTTAAACACAATTGAAATGTGGTTAAAAATGTTCTCTTTCAACACTCAATGTACGAAAAAATAAACTAATTTTCTTTAACTCAGCACACTTACAAAATAAAATTTTTGAACCTGTATTTCTTAACAATACAATAAATGAACAAGTAACCTTTACCAAACTGCTTGAAATCATCATAAATAGACACTGGGTTGATCATCAGATTCAAACTCTGGTTGTCGGGCCACTGTATCTAATCAGAGCACAGTGGTGTAGCAGTTAGCATTGTTGCCTCACAGCAAAAGGTTCTCTGGTTAAATTCTCAGCTGGGGTACCTTCTGTGCTGAGTCTACATGTCCTTCCTGTGTTCATGTGAGTTTCCTCTGGGTGCTCTGGTTTCCTCTCATATTCCAAAGATATGCATCTAGGCATTTCTCCCCAGGTCTCCACTGAAAATGGGCACAGTCCCAGTCAGACTTTCCAGGGAAACAAATGTTAAATAAATAGCCTCCAGACAAGCTTCATGCCAAATGAATGGAGGACTACAACGGTTATACCTCTGCACAAAGGGTGGTCTTCCATGGCCCAGGGAGCTACAAACCCATACGTGTCATGGATAATATAAACAATGACATAGAAAACTCACAGACACTGGATCCTCCCCAGTTCAATTTTGTCTAAGGCAGGTCTTGCCTACTTAACCTGGTGGACTTCTTCGAAGAGGTCACTAATGACATGTAAAAGGGCAGAACAGTGCAAACTGTCTCCTTCTACCTGGCCTAGGCATTTGGCAGTATACCTCACTTGGGCATTGTAGATAAACTTACAAAAATTAGCTTTAAACTCATGTATCACCCAATGGATAGCCAGCTGTCTCACTGATAGGACATAGGAAGTTAAGATAGGAGGTTCAGAGCTGGGGCTTCTCCTTTTTGGCATCAACTTCTCTGAAGTCACTGTAAACATCAAGGTCATCTGGCTGACTAAGTTTGCAAAAGACTGCAAATTAGGCATGGTCACTGAATCTCCTAAAGACACAGGTACCCTTTAAGAGGACCTGACACAGGCAAACAACTACTCCCAGAGCCATGTACTAAAATTCAATGTGAACAAATGTATAACAGTACCTTTTGGAAATACCCATGGAAGTTACAACATTGATAACATACCCCTAAAGTAGACCCAATGCTTGAGGATTTGGGAACACATATTGACAGTAACCTGACCTTTGATCACCACATTTCTACTGTGGTGAGAAAATCATTCTATGTTGCTCTACTTATAAGTAAGGGCACAGTATCCAAGTCCAAGGAGGCTGTGCTCAGCTTTGATTAGACCAATCATTGAGTACCAGTCACTTGCAACAACTGGAGAGACCACTGAGGTTCCTCACAAAAGTAATACAGGGAGCAAACAACAAGTCCTATGCAGGCTCTTACAGCTGCTGCATGGTGAACTACACCTAGCCTACAAGGCACCCTCTGATCTTATACTGATGGAACTGTTGCACTGCTGCAAAACAAATAGCAGACATACCCGATCTAAGGGCCTAAACATCATCTGCAGCATAAACAGGACATGTTGGAGGGATAGCTATTTGTCTTAAAGATTACTTCTTCTCTGGAACAGGTTTCCTATCCATGTGAAGCAAAGCTCATCCCTAACCCTATTCAAATATAACCAGGACCAATGGATGCAAAATTGCAAATTTGTCCCTGGTTTGGTATCTATGCAGCCTGTAAATACTTAATGTGAACAAGCCTACTTCCTAGCTGTAAAATTCATTGGGGTATTGACACATGCCAGTCATATTTTGCAATGTCAGGTGGTCATCCTTCCCCAACAATGGGCATGTCTATTTTCCCATACCTACAGCTCAGACTCCCAAACCAGTAACTGAACTCAGCACATCTAAGTAACTGAACTCAGCACATCTAAGGGCTTTATCCTTCTAATACATGGGGCTGGCAATAACTGTTTTCATTCCTGTAATAATAATATATGAATTTGTACACTCTTATAATTTAATTTTCAGTGCATCAGCCTTCCTGACTCTTAAAAGGTTATATATTTATGTAGCTTATAGCTGAAACGTATTATCTAATGGTGTTGCCTGCATCTATTATCAGGTTTAATGCATTGTTGAAGATTAGTCTTGGATTTCCTGGCATAACTGAAGAAAGATTTGAAATTTCCATTGGTATTGGTAGTGACTTTTAGTTTACATTCTGCTCTTAGGTTCCTTGCTCTCATGTTTTAGTGTGATCTTGGGGTAGGGGATGGGAATTTCTTAGAAATTTCTAATTATTATGTTCTTTTGTTATACAGTTTGTTAACACAGGAGTAACTCCATAAGATATTTACTCCAGAATTTTACAATTATGTTTAGGTTGGATGGGTGCATATTTTTCTATGCAGTTGTTTAGATGTTGGTAAAAACTGAAGGTGAATGTGGCAGTCCTCTTACGTGGGTCAATTTATGGGGGATTGTTTGGAATTTTGAAATAGATCTTCTACAGACTTAAGTAGATTCGCCTTTGAGATGCTCCTAAAGATGGTTTCATTTAGGGGTGGGGTGGCACCATTAAAACTGAGAAGGAGGGTAACTGTTTTGAGGTCAGACTTTACCAGGAATAAGTAAATGCATAGTAGGGTTCCTGCAGGGGCTAGGTTGGTAAGATCCAAGATAAGAATATTAAAGCTTTTAATAAGTAGTTTTACAGTTTGCTCAGGTGAAATGGTATTAACAAAGTCTAGGAAACATTGAGCAAATCCATTTTTACAGATGTGAGTGGTCCACTCAGTGTTTGAGTAATTGAAGCCCCCGAGTAATAAAGTATTCCGTTTGATATTTAACCTCTCAGTTGTATTACAATAATTTCCATGATATCTGGGGAACACTGATGTTACCTGTAGGTAGCAGTGAAGAAATATGTGGATTTGTTAAGGGTGATTAAGATCTTCAAGTGCTTTAAGTAAGGGCTGTAGATAATGTGATGTGAGATGATCATATTTCTAAACCTCTTAGTGCAAAAATCTGGAAAAGCCAAAAATAATAAGGGGACAAAGGATTACAAAATAGGGAAAATTTTGAATATTGCTCTTATAAACTTAGAAATTTACCACAATGACAGGTTTTGCTTTAGCATGCATTTTTCTGAAGGATATGGAGTCTGAAACTCAAATGTCTGTCATTATTTAATTATTTCAGTCCAAAATGATTTGCCAGAAAACCATAAAATTTATGAGAAACGGACCAAAAACATGAAGCAAAAATCTGGACATACTAAGAAAATCTGGACATTTGAGAGGTATTGAGGTGATGATGTTTTTTCAACCACTCTCTCATAGTTATCCAAAGGCCTCAATGCATGATGGGTGCTAAACACTGGTATAGAGTGAGTGCTGTCATTGCACTGAAGCCATATCTCAGTAACTTCACAGATTTGTCTGTGAGTTGTTGTCATCCAAGGATGAATGGCTTGCATGTTTCTTTACCAAATGGATTATAAGTCTGCTTTCTCTGTCACTCTGGTGGGTTTTGAGCCTCAGCACGAAACACGAACCCTAGCCGCATCTACTGATACCACTGCTAAGTCTGCCATTATGATTTATGCAAATATTTGTAATTCTCTTATACCATGTAACAATGAAAGAATTCTTAGCTTGTGTGACCAGTGCACCCTTGTCAAACATATCCCCAAAGGCTTGAATATCAAGCAGTTTACTTAAAGGTCTGGGGCCATTTATGTCCAAGAGCTCCAGATATATCTTATGTGAATTTGGGTGCTCAGTGATGCCTCACTAAGAATTTTCCCTGATAAGAGTAACACTTTCCATTAAAGTTTTGTCCTTTTTGGGAGACTCATTCAATAGTGTAGTCTTCCCTTGTGTCATAGTCTAAATGAGGCTATAACCATTCAGAATAGGTTAAATTCTCTTCATTGTCAATCTCTGTTCAAAATCAGAATAGTTTAGAGGGAGGCAGCTAGCTGCCTGTAGTAATTACCTTTAGTATTATTAACTATTTTTACACCTGGAAATTCTCAGTGCCCCCATGTCTCATAGCTTTTGCATCTGTGATTTCATTACTCAGCTTGTTAAGTTCTGATCTGGAGCTGTGAATCTGTTAATTATTGAAGCAGTTCTGACGTTGCTTGGCTTTCTTCAAGTTGCTGTATCTTAACATTGTTTATTCTGCGGACCAAGTGCTTCCATTGTTTGCAGTTTAAAAGGGCTCCAGTTGAAATTGCTGAAGGGCTGATTCTTTAATCTGATGAGTTGTAGTTATTCATTTCTAATAAGCCTGCCATTCTCATTATATTCTCTGTCATGTTTTACTGCTGCAACCATTTTCATCTTTTATTTATTTTTTTTATTTTATTTTAAATTTGTTAATCGGGAAAGTCTGACTGGACACATGTCCATTTTCAGCGAAAGTCCAAGGAGAAAAGCTCTAACATCACATTACATATATGAGAGAACAAATAAGCAGCCTAAACACATATGATTTCTATGAAGGAAATACTTATGAGCAAATTTACAGTAATTATTTACAAGATTTTGTAGTATATATTACATACAATGCCATACATTTTTCAGTTTTCTTTTCCCAAGGTGGGCATTAGTTTAATACAGTATATGTCATTAAGTTAGAAGGAACATATCATTGATTTAACAAGTATACCAGGGGATACAGGTGATCTCTGATGGAATCCTTGCAAACAATGCAGTGGGGAGGGTTAGCCAGGGGTATAGCAGGAACAAAGCCAGCTGTTTTCATAATGAGTTTTCAAGAGTCTTTTCAAAATGAATAAAAGATGTGGTATAGGAAATCTGGCTTGGGAGTGAATTCCTAATTCTGGCAATAGTGCATGCAAAGAGAGATTTACCAGCATCATTTCTATGTTTGATAACATATATGAGGTTTTGGTTAGTAGATCTTAAGGATCTAGTGGTGACGTAGAGCTGTATTAGTTGCAGAAGTGCTGAGGTTTTGTCAGGAAGGTAATAAATCTTGTGTGCTAATGAGAGTTGATTGTGTAGGAGTAGGTGAGGCAACTCCAGCCAGTTGAGTTGCTTGAGGGATAGACAGTGGTGGGATCTATAGGAGGTGTCATTTGCAAAGTTGTCTATCTTGATGTAACAAGATTCTATTTTGTTTAGTTCTGTGCAGTGGATAATAGTCATGATGGGGGAGGCATAAAGGAGGATGGATAAGAGGTGAGTTCTTGCTATAGTGGCTGTAGTAAGTTTAGTCATGAACTGTTTGTTCCTGTAAAGGAGACCAAGCTTTTTGTTTACTTTCTTGATTATTTGTGCTATGTGTATGTCGAATTTTAGGTTATTGTCTATTTCAACGCCTAGCAGTTTTGTGTGTGTGGTTGGGGTGATCAGAGTATTGTCAGTGGCAGTTATGGTAAATTCATTGTTTAGAGGAGGAGATCTACCAGGGCCAAAGAGCATTAGTTTCTTTTTTTAGGATTAAGTATAAGTTTAATGTTAGTGAACTATGCTTCAGCTAAAGTAAAGTTATTTTGAGTGAGGGTTTGAAGTTCCTTTAGAGTAGGGGCGGCACATATAGTAGTGTTGTCGTCTGCGCATTGCACTATTGAGGCAGTGGGGGAGGAGGAAGCTATTTGGTTTGTAAATAGGGAGAACAGCAAAGGACCGAGGATAGAATCCTGTGGGACTCCTATGGCTACTGGTAATATGGCTTAGCAAAGTTTGTCAATCCTTCTTTGCTGTTACTACTTTTTGTATTTTTTTTTCTATTTACAGCTCAAACTTTTCAGTAAAGATGTTTTCAGCCTGTTTTTGATATCAGTAAAGCATTATTTGGACAGCTGTGCATTCCATATACTTCATGGTGAAATGATCTGCCTTATTTATAATTTATTATACATAATCTGTTTCTTTTATTATTTGAATTTTTAGTGGTTTATTGAGTTTGGAATGACAAATATTATTTACATTTCATTTCCACTGCATCTGCATTGAATAATTTATACAGTGTGGTATTTTATCTTATACATCACTATACTGATTCTTTATGTTTTGGTTTGTTTTTTATACAGCACTTGGGTATTAAGCACCTAAATAACACTGAAGAAGAAGTTCAGACTAAGCTGGGCATCTCATCTGGGCAACGGTATCTCTTTTTCTTCAGATATTTTTTTGTAAAATATACAATATCTGCAGCATGCATATGATGGATCTCCATTGATCAGATGTTGCTCCCTATGGAAGAAATGATGGAATGTTTAGTGGTTATTAAAGTACCTTTATGAAATCATGGGATAGAAGAAGCCAAATATGGATATTGAGAATGCTGAAATAACATAGTCAAAATTTCCTCTGAAGGTAAAATGTGAAATTCGCACCAGAAAAATGTCTTCCTGTTGATGCTGGGTACAGAAATTCTATTTTAGCACACTAACTGGAATTTCTGAGGCCTAGCTTGTTTGAGAAGCTAAAATCATACTGTCTCTGAAGGGGCAGGTTGGAATGTTGGAACTGGAGGATATTAGGTCCAGATGGACAAATCTATAACAATGCAGGACCAAATCCATTAAGGTCATGCTGGAGTAGTGGGGTTGCTATCATATATGCTCTCTGCAAGCACATTCTTTAACGATTAACTTTAAAATGTATCCATCTTTCCGTAGTGGTACTTTTCCTTTGTGAACATTTGGGCTTTCTGTCTACTAGTGGACAGCTCTTCAGCTAAGGAGGAAGTGGGCATCCTATGGTGCAACATCAGGAGTTTCTTCTGCTCCAGGAGGGTACTGAGGTTTTGCTCACAATTTTGCAGTATTTTATTCTTATATGTCTTACACTGGTGTTATTAAGATTATTAAAGTAGAAGTTAAAAAATAGAAGTTGATGTCATAGAGTGCCTGCAAAGTGAAGGATTTGGTTTAGAAGGTCTAATACAGGTTACACCACAGCACAATGAAACGAGTCCACAGAGTAAGGAGAAACAGGAAGATCAAGAGACGTCTGAAGAAGAAATATGGACATGGGAAAGAAAAAGAGATTTAATATGGTGTAATATTTATGCAAAGGAGAAAACAAAACTAATCAATATAAAAAAAACAGAACCAGAGATAGTTTAAGAGAAATACAGGCAAAAGAATCCAGACATGGAAAACTTTCCAACATAAAAATAAGACGACAAAGAGGAAAAGAAGAAAAGGAGATTTGTAAGGGGGAGTTAAAGACATAGAAACCGAGGCTACGGAGCACCTGTGAAGTGAAGGATTCACTGCAGAAAATCTAATTCCGAAAGCACCACAACAGGATAGAGCAATAGACATCAAATTAAAGGGAAACTAGTGGAACGGGAAGCAATTAGTCAGGTAACATGTGAAGATATTTTGGAACCTTCCACAGGAAACCAGTATAAACATTCACTTGAAGCTGGACAGCGAAGGAAGGAACGGGAAAGTGTGGAAACTCTGATGCAGTCAATGTCGAGGAGTGATAGGCCAGTGAGTTCCCATGTGACAGAGCAACGGATGGCACAGGATGAAATTAAAGAAAATGTGCTACAGGAAGATGCTATAGGACTTTCTATAGAATGCCTACAGGAAATGGAAAACAAAAAATGTGCCCTCACTTTAGAAGAAAATGAACTAAGAGAAGAGTTGATTTAATAGAGATACACATATTAAGATCAGTGAAAGAAATAGACTGTAGAAGGTCAATAAAAGTCAGAAGTTTGATAAAACAAATGAATACAGTAATTAGGACTGTCCATAGAGAACCATGTGATATAAGAGAAGTAAACAGGATTTTTTACTGTGCAGCTAAATTAATAACTGATAAAGTTCTACAAGAACAGGGTAGTGAGGGAAAGGGAGGGGAGAAATCAAATACCATCATAGAGGTATCGAACAGAGAAAACTATAAATTTAAAACAAGAAGTGTCACTGTTAGAAGAGTATAGAAGAGGGAACAGATCAACAAAAATACTTAGAAAAATATACGTCATAAAAGAAGTGCACAGTATTAGAACAGATCAGGATCTATCATGCACTATCGCAAATAACAAATTAAAAATCTCAGCACAGGCATAGAAACTTTGAAAATATGCAGAAAAAAATAAAGGAAAAGTACAAAATAAGCAATTTATTGATGACCCAAAAAAGTTTTATAGAGAGTTGAGAAACAAGGTAAAAGGAATTGAAAGACCACCAAAAAAAGAGGAAATAAATGCCTTCTGGAGAAGTATTTATGAAGATCCTGTGGAGCATAATTAATATGCTAAATGGATAGAAAAAGTAAAAGAAAGACTAAGAAGTTTAAAGGTTACGGATATGAAATAGGATAAAGTAATAGCCAGAGAGATTGGAACAAAGTTAAGGAAAGCCTCTAACTGGAAACCCCCAAGCCAACTTCTGTTTAAAAGTACTAACATCTCTGCAAGAAGATTTAGCCATGAGTAAGAACTATTTATATGCGCAACCAGAACAGACATCAACCTGGCTGACAACAGGAAAAACAATGCTCCTACTTAAGAATGAACCTGCAAGCTATCTTAAAAATTATAGACCAATAACTTACCTTCCAATGACGTATAGACTATACACTGGAATTGATGTTGACAGAGTTTATAGTCATTTAGAAGAAAACAAACTCAATTATGGCAATAGAACAAAAGGGCAATAAAAGAAAGTCATATGGAGCAAAGAGTCATTTGTTGTTAAATAAAGTCATAGTGGAGAACTGTAAAAAGGGGAAGTAAGTATGGCATGGACTGACTACAAAACAGCATTTGATAGTATCCCACATTCCTGGATAAAAGAGTGCTTAAAAATGTATAAGATACACTCTACACTGATTGGCTACATTACAGTGACCATGAAACAGTAGCAGACCACTTAGCAATTAAACCATGACAAAGGACATATTATTATTCCAGAGATAAAAATTCAAAGGGGGATATTCCAGGGTGACTCTGTCACTGCTGCTATTCTGTCTTGCTCTTAACCCATTAAGCCGTCTACTTAACAGCTTCGGCCATGGCTATAATTTGGCTCCTAGAAAACAACATAGTGTAAAGAAACTGTAAACTCAAAGAACGTCTCCAATCAGTATCCAAGCCATAGAAAATGTATTGTTTAGCGCTATCGTCTCTGAACGCAGAAACTTCCTCAGAAGTTAAACAATAAATTTTCTACGGCTTGGATACTGGTAGGAGTTGTTCTTTGAGTTTACAGTTTGTTTCATTTGCTCTTTCGAACATAGTGTAAAGACTTATCATCTTCTCTTTGTCAATGATTTAAAACTGTATAGCTCATCAGGTGAAGAACTGAAAGCACAACTGCAAGTTGTCAAAACTTTTTCAGATGATATACGAATGTCATTTGGTCTTGATAAATATGCAAAAGCAACATTTAAAGCAGGGAAACTGCAGCACCAAGAAAACATAATTTGGGACAAGAATGTGATATAAAATAACCTGAGCAAGAGGGAGTGTATGAATATTTAGGAATTGATGAAGGATCAACAATAAAACATGAACAAATGTGAATAAAACTTAGTAAGGAATACCTTAGAAGACATAAATCAATCCTGAAAACAGTGTTGTCATCTAGGAACAAAATTAAAGCTATAAACCAATTTTCTCTTCCTGTCTGTCCTAACTTATAGTTTTGGAGTGACTGTCTGACCCCAAAATGTGTTGGATAGATTAGACAGGAAAACAAGAAGGATGCTTCATGCTCACCAAATGATTTACAAAAATCAGTGCATACCAAGGTTATATATTCCTCGTTCCAAAGGAGGGATGGGCCTCCTTGAAACTGATTACATGTATAGATCTGCAATTGTGGGACTGCACACATATCTGCTGACCTCACAAGACCCAAACATAGCGAAAGTTTTGAAAAGTGAGGAGAATACATCTAAGATGACTTCTCTGCTTAGTTTAGCAGAAGAATATCAGCGTCAAGCAGGAATGGAAACCAAACCAGAAGTAGATAAAATTCAGGCATTAACAGAATGTGCCAAAAAACAAAAGAAAGAATATTAGGTGAAGGACCAGATGAGAATGCAAGAAATGTGGAAAATGCATAAATATAGTTGCAAGTATAGAAACTTCTGGAAGAACCTCATGTTAATCAGGATCGAACACAGGAATGGCTAAGGAGAAACAAAATCAAACCAAGAGAAGAAAGGTTAATATTGGTGGCCCAAGATAGAGGGCTACATACACATTGGTTTACAAAGTCCACTGAACATGTGGGAGAAGCAGACAAATGTAGGTTTTGTAAAATAGAATTGGAAACAGTTGTACACCTTAATGCTGGTTGTGACATACTAATGGCAGAAGGACTGTATACTGAAAGGCATAATAATGTAGCAAGATTGTTGCACTGGGGATTGTGCAAACATTATGGTATTGAAGTGGCTGAAAAACTCTGGAAACATGAGCTACAAAGCATCATAGAAAATGATGAAGTCTACATCACATTGGATCACCCATTACCAACAGTTCAAAAGATAGATACTAGAAAAACAGATTTAGTAGTCCATGAAAAGAAGACAAAAGTAGCATTGATTATTGAAATTGCCACACCCATTGACTACAGTGTCTTAGGTACAGCGAGACACACAATCATAACATGTGAGGATTTGCAGGCAGAAATGAGAGCAATGTGGAAGAAAGATACCCAGACAGTTCCAATAGTAGCAGGAGCAACGGGTCTTATAAAAAAGAATTTACAATTGTATTTAGATATGTTACCAATTCATGTAACCCTGCATGAATTACAGAAAGAGTCATTACTGGGCACATTGAGAGCACTGCGAAGAGCACTTCTGGCTGACATCAAAGATTGAAACAATACTAATTTCATAAACTTTAATCATACTTTGTGTGACACACGTGCACTGTCCAAGCAATCAGGGAGCCTCAATCCTCACCACTAACACCAGTGAGGGGTGTCCATATAGGGAAAGGATAAGAAATACACACACAGTAAAGTACAGTTTCCCTTAAGAGCACACAGAGATCGCAGTCAGCCTGGGCTGGTTTCTCCCTTTCTCTCCAGTTCTCCAATAAGACTACCCACTGGCACAGCTATAGGGTCCAGATCTCAGCCTAGAGGGTAAGCTAAAACATCCAGCACCCTCTCTGTCCAACTAGTGCTTCATGTCCCTGCCCAAGTAGCTGACACACACACACACACACACACACACACACACACACACACACACACACACACACACACACACATACACACACACACACAGACACACACACACACACACACACACACACACTTTGAGATAAGAGTTATATACAGCCACACAGACAATCCTAGGGAAGGCTGGCACAGGTTCTCCAGCTGTGCCCCTTTTACCCAGACTATACGGTAGTAACACTTGCCACCACCCACTAATATTTATCATCTACTAAAAGGTCCTTATGAAAGAGTGTCCAATTATACTGTGCAATATTATTATCCAAATGGTAAGTGTGACTGAACAGCAAAGCTATTGGAGTGGCTTTGTACAATATCACTAAGTACATGCAATGTACTCTTAGAGCTTAAATTATCTCTACACAAAACAGCCACCGTTGAAATGTTTAAAAATATTTAATAATAAATAATAAAAACACAAGACAATACTTCTTACTACACAGTGCTAGTCAAGAGTTCAGAGATCACAGAGAAATACTTAAGATAATGCAGTAGAAAAGTTCTGACATCAATACAGAAAAACAAATCTAATCTTCTTAGTTCCTAGCTACAGCCAAGAGAAAACACAGTTCTAAAATAAACTTACATATAGAACACAGGCAAAGTGCTGGTGAGTTGGATGTTCTCAAGACAAATGATAAATGCTCTCTAATTCTCTCTCCTTAAATTGATAATACAGTGCTGCTTCACATTACATAATTCTTAACAATTTTCTGTTTTTCCCAGGCTAACAGAAACTCAGAGGTTAATAGCCCTTATGATCTTGCAACTGGTCAGGAAGCCAGAGCAATAAAAGAAATTATACATGTAAATTCTAGCCATTAACTCCGGCCTCCAACAATAGGCAGAATGCGTTGATCTAGACATCTCGGCTCCGAGTTTTGACATCAGACAATTACACAATGCTTGACTTATCAGCTTTCCTACAGCAGAGTGCACTATTGTTAGATTTTGAAGTTCAACATTTAACAGCATTTTCTTCTGTTTAAGAGAACAAGCCTGTGGCTTATATTAATATTTACAAATGACAGAATTATCTACAAAATTCTATCTGGCTAGGCTGGCAGCCTTCACCTATCTTCACACTTTGACTTACGAATGGGGTCCATTCCTATCATGGTATTAGAAACCCAGAAGACTTGGAGAAATGAAATAAGCTAGACAACCCTTATATTGTAAGGTGAGTTGCAAACTGGCTCTCTGAAAGAACCTATACAGTCAAAATAGGGGACTCCACCAGCAGACCCATTACCAGTGGTGTTCCACAGAGATCGGCCCTGGGACCTCTACTATTTGGAATCTATTTCTCCGAAGTACAAGCAAAAACCAAGGGACTGTGGCTGACAAAGTTTGCTGATGTCTGCAAACTGGGTGTAGTCATAGATTCTCCAAACGATGTCAACATCCTTCCAGATGGTCTTACCCAACCAAATGATTGTTGCCAAAGTCATGGCCTCAAACTCAATGCAAAAAAAATGTATTAGCATCCCTTTCAGGAAGAGCAATGTTCTTTTAAATTACCACATCAATGGCAATACCCTAAGTATGCACTCAATGGTGAGAAATCTGGCCACGTAGGTTGACAGTAACCTTGCCTTTGATCACCATGTCTCCAGAGTGGTAAGAAGAGCATTCTGTATGGCTCCCCCTCATAAGTAATGGCATTGATTTGAAAAAGAAAATGAAGTTATTACCACCCTGTACTCTTCACTCATTAGGCCAATAAGTGAGTACAATTCCCCTTTTGGCATGTACGTTTCAAAGCACCTGCAGCAATTGGAGAGACCACAGAGGTTCCTGACAAAGAAAATTCAAGGTCTTCAGCAGCTATCCTATGCAGATTGGCTAAAATCGCTATCACTTTATTCTGTTTTATACAGACTACTCAGAGGTGATCTATACCTTGCATATAAGGCAAACTTTGACCCTGCCTCACTGGAAATGCTGTACATCTGCAAGTCAAATGCAACATGGGTTACTCACTCTAAAGACCCAAACCTGGTATGTAACATCAATAGAACCTGCTGGAGGGACAGATTTCTCCCAGAGGTTACCACACATTTGGAATAGACTCTCACTTCACATCAAACAGAGCACCTCATTGGCCCTCTTCAAATGCAATCTGGATGATTGGATGGGTAACCATAAATTCACCCTGGGGGTTCCACCTGTGTCTCTCTTGGACAGGGGCAATGGGTACAGATCATGGTCACAACGGTAAAATTTGGCTAGGCTTGTAAGGGCCCTCAGGCCATTAGCCTAGTAACTTCCTATGTACATTTATTGTGGCAACAAAAATAGTAATAATAATTGAAAATAGTGTGGTCTATGATATATTTTTTTTACTGAGCAGCATGTTGATGTTCCTGGCATAGGTAGCAACCAAGCTTTTCTCTGAAGATATTCAACAGCTCCAGAAATCATCTTGGATGGACATCTATCTGAGGGTAATTTTCATCGGTTAAATAAGTATACCACATCCTTATGATGAGCGTCATTTTTATTGTATTATTAAGACTACATCACCAATGTATATACAAATCTGAAATATTAACATCTCATTCAAATTGTGCACTCTTTGGAGGTAATTAAGTTCAGTAGTGGCAAAATAGCAGATCATCATCAACATAATCATTTGCAGGTAAAGTCTAAAATAACATATAATTGTCAGTAAATGTGATGAATTCCTTATGAGCATAAATGAACTGGTGGCATTTTCTTACTTTGTGCATGGAAGGTCGTTAATCTATGAGGAGCAGTGTAACCTAAGACATATCTGCAGTTTTTAGATTTCGGAGTAGAAAGAAAGCCATAAGTGATTTGCAGGATTACAGGGTTATTGTTGGACATTAGCAGATTTTGACCTTGGACATATTTGAAACAAAAAAGTACTTATGTTTCTCAGTTCTGCATGTATTACCATTTCTAGATTCTTACAAGCCAAATATCCAAAATATTAGGAGAATGCACTTCTTTATGTGCTATGATTTGAAAAAGATATCGTACTACTTATTAATAAATTCATGTTAGCAGTTTTTGACCTAATGAAGACAGCTAGTAACCAAAGTATGGAAACAATTTGCAGACTGTTTTCTGTTTTCAGCCACTAAACTCCAAAGCCTTATAGTTGTATTTAAATAGAAGAGTACATATTACACTTATGGAGAGTTTAAAGTAAACATTTGTTATTATATTATCATTATATATAGATCTCTCTCTCTCTCTCTCTCTCTCTATATATATATATATTATAATTAGTATTAAATATCATTTATTTTCAAATGTCTGAGTTATACTCTTGTCGCTGTGTTTCCAGTGAACTTCAACACTTCACTGTATCAAATATTTCACTTACTGACGCACTAGCCCGAGCTGGTTCTTGGCACTGCTCATTCTTATACTTCTTTTCACCTACAGGCACATTGTTCTGAATGCACTTCTTTCTTATCACATAGAATACTATCTGTACTAACATAGATTCTCTAAGATTTATTAAAAGCAGGACAAGGCTTCCTCTTGTGCTTATAGCACTAGCTACTACATGATACTTGAATTTTAGTTATACACGCTTTTCTCTGGTCACCATTTTTGCAATGCATTGTTATATAGCTCTATTTTTGATTACCATAATGGATGGAACACATCCTTTCCTTCTCATTTATTTTACTTTCTATTTGATTTATTTTATATACACCCATCATTTAAATACATTTTTCTAACTGGTTAAAGTCTTTAATAAGGTCAAGTCTAATTATCCAAGTAGCTTTCTTGTTTCATCATTTCTTATACCGAAAATATTCTACTTTTAATTAGAGAATCATGATCTGAACAAGTTCACAGTCTTCAGAATGTTTCCTTAATACAAAAACAATTATCTACACTTGTAGGATCTCATGCCCTTGCAAAGAATCATTGGTAAATAAACAGCTAGTTCTTTTAGAGCCGAGAATAACTAATTGAGTTTGCTTTTATTACTGATATTTTATTTTTCGTCCTCTTTGAGAAAAACAAGTAAAATATCTTGAGTGCTTCTTTCCCATTGACAGGTAGGAATGTTGTACACTCATTTTTCAGGCTTCTTGGCTAATCTGTGTGGGCAGTAAAGAGCATTTAAGATTTCTGCATGCAAAGCTTTCAGTTTTCTGCTAAGTTTGTGAGTAGTAAAAAACTCCTTGTTAAACTTGGGAACTTTCATATGTAAATTATACTGCTGCCCAGCCAAACAGATAAACTCATGAACCTGTAGATATTTACTCACTTCTTTAAATATGTTGTCAGCTCTGAGAGCATTTCTTTACTTCTGACAACATTATGTTTTTGTTAGCTGGATACCCCAAAGATGTGATCAACCTCTATGACATCTAAATTCAGAGGCAAGCTATATAACATGAGGGGCATCTTCTTGTGGCAAGCTCATTCACATTTAATGATATATTAACCCTATGGAAGCCCTTTAGAAGATTACAGAATCAAAAGAGTTGCTTATGAAGCTCTGCTTTCATCACTGTGACCATAGGTAAGAGAAAAGAAATAAGGCAAAAGCACTGTGTGGCATAATTAAGCCCTCCCCACCTTGCAGATTGTCAGTATATCTGTTTCATTCCACATTGTAGGTAAACATTCTTCTGTAATGAAGCAGCTGATAATAAGAGTAAGGAGAAGAGCCACAATGGCTGAAGAGTCTATCAAATGATGACATACCACGGATGTTTACTTAGTCAAGTAACTCATAGATATCCGATTGATGGAGGGCTGTGCTTTAGGGACAAAAATGTACCAGATGACTAGACAGAACATTGAACAGGTGCAGAACTATGTTGCTGGGGAGGATGCCTACCACTGGTGGAAAAACAGTTCTCTAAGGTACTAGCCCTGTCAGGTTCTGAAAACAAATCCAAAATATCTGTCTTCAGGTTTACATCTTTGTGGCCAAAAGGCAGGCAATCAATGCTCATGTTTAATCTCCTTCGGTAAGCTTTAAAAGGAAACAGCCTTGTTTTTGTTTTTCTTTTCTAATCTAATATGTTCTGTATACATCCTGGCATTTTGTCTTGCTTTTCTTTCTAAGCCTGCTTCCTATCAACTCTCAGCACCTCCATGACCTAGCTTGTCCATTTGTTCTTTTTTGTTTACCACACATTTCCCCCATTCATAGTGATGCAGTAGTATGAAATTATGCACTGGTTTAATTTGAAGTCATAACCATTTACTCTGTTTTTAAGCAAAGCAACAAAACCTAGGATGCAACAAACCTAGCACTGATTAAAGAATTCAAATATGTACCCAGAGTTTGAACTCTGCGACAGGACATAATTCAAGTAATGCATAGTGGAGGAAGGAAAACCACTCAACAACAAATATCTACCTGATTTTTTTTTTTTTTTTTTTGGAGAATGGGGGTCTAAATGATACAGGTTGGACAGTTTTCACCAATGTATCTGATAAGATATCCATCACTTTTAAGTTGACAGAGTGGGGGTGATGACCCAGCTTGACAGCATTTTTATTGGGTCTTATATTTCGGTGTGATGTGCAAAGAAATGACTTACGGAAATTTATGGAAGCCCAAAAAAGCTACCATATTAGCTGACTACAGACTGAATCAGCATTAACATCTCCTGGTAGAAGTCAATGTGCCATGAGACAGCTGTTTCTGTGGATTTGAAGGCACTCAGTGCTTCCATCAAAAGATAGCTGAAGGAAACAAAAGAGTTGGGAAGTTTGAGAGGGTACTAAGATCCTGTCCCTTGAAGTGGGAAAGTGTGCAGAAAATATACTAAGCTAAGCTTTGGGTTAATGATGCTAAAATTGTGAAAGCTGTAAGATGTGTTCCGAGAAACAGAGCCTATGTCAAGTGATAACAATAGTTTCATTGTTCTGCTACCCCTCCCCCCATGCTATGACACTGTTTATGTAGCAGTAAGGGATAAAGTAGTTTATGGATGAAAATAAAATGGGTATTCTGTCAGAAAGAAATTTGTCACCATGCACACGTTGCATTCAAAGGCAGAAGTAAGCAAAGAGGTATCCGTAATGTGCACAATACTACAATTATATGCAATATTATTACAGAGAAACAGAAGCAAACTACAATGATGAATCATGAGTATTTAAACATTTATATATTTCCTCTCACATCATTTTGGGGAGAGTTCTCAATTAAAAAAAAAATGAAATTTGGCCTTGGATGAGGTACTCAGAAGAAAAATACCAAGTTTACTGAAAGTATGAAATTTATCCTTAATGAGATACTTAGAAAACAAGCACCAAATGTAATATTTTATACTGTTTGGGAAAACATCTGCAGTGTTCACTCTATGCCAGAAGCAGACTGGGAAAATAAGTGGATGCGTATTATCAGACATGCTAATTTAGGGAGTAACCTTGACAGTGCCATTATGAGAGCAGAACACTTTTACAAATTGCCAGAGGTTACAAAACATCTGTCATAAATTACATTTCATACATGCCTCAGGAAACAGTGAAAACAAATGAAAATATAAACAAATATAGCTTATATCAGGATTCAACCTGCAGAATAGTAAAGTGAGTCATTGCAGTACTCTGAATGTCAATTTTATGCTTTATACTTTCTGATTGAATACACAGATGTATAGTTTTTACAAAATGCTTTGGACAAGGACAAATATTTCAAAATGAGTATACTTAGAAATCATAACAAGCTATGTGGCATCCAAGTGCTCAGTGAAAAAGAAAACAATAAACTGAAAATATATTCTAAAAATGTATGAAACTTCAAACTACTTTTAGTGCACTTTTACTTTCTCACTGCTGCTGCAACAACATAGCAAGTGTGTGAAGAATTTCATGGTGGTGTTAATTGGTAAACAATATAGCAGCAAACAGCATAATAACACAGCTGAAACTCTTTGATAGCTTACCCAAAGTGAAAGTAGCAGTATGATGAGGGGAAAAAGTAATGGCAAATATGCACAGACACACACACTCACAAACACACACACACACACACACACACACACACACACACACACACACACACACACACACACACACACACACACTCGTGCGCGCACACACACGTGCACATATATATACCCCACGCACATGCGCGCACACACACACACCACGTGCACACACGCACATACACCCCACGCGCGCACGCGCACACACACACGCGTGCACGCGCGCACACGTGCACATATATACCCCACACGCACACACACAAACACACACACACACGCACACACACACACACACACACGCACACACATGCACATATATACCCCACGCGCGACACACTCACACAGACACACATATAGTACATGCACACACACATGCGTGTGTGTGTGTGTGTGTGTGTGTGTGTGTGTGTGTGTGTGTGTGTGTGTGTGTGCATGTTGATCTGTCTGTCTATATATCTAGCAATGATTTTGTTATGTTTTATCAAACATACATTTTGAATCACATTTGGTCGAAGAAATGATTGAAAGGACATTTGACTGAAAAGCTATTTCATCAATAGCATTCTAAACAACAAAAAGTTTTTTTTTTGTAGAAGGTAAACCCTTTGCACCAACTCACCATCCTTAATTATATATCCTAGCTACAAGTAGCACACCCACACAGAAAAGTGAAAACACTACCCACAGTGAATCAGTGCTGCTGCAAAAACATCTACAAATTTGAGAGTAGAACCTGACAGTAGGTATTATCAATCCACACAAAATCTTCTAAATTACTACCCTAACTGTGGCTCTACTTGAAAGAGGCACTGGGAACTAAGGTCGGGTGGCACGATGCCAGGGTACTCCTATGGGCTAGTCTTGTACAGGCTCCAGGGCCATTAGCCTAGTACACACCTATGAACCCATGAACAGCTCCTATGGTTAGAAACAACACCATCAATGCCATTTCCAGACTTTAATAGCTTTCGAAGAAATGGCCTTTCAGTCACATATACTTTCAATTACTTTTTTCAACCATATGTGACTCAGTCAAATGTACCTTCAATGAAACCTAATGGGACCATATAAATATATGATGCTAGTTAGGGTTCCAGAGCAGAACAAATATCATGCAGTGCAATCTGCAATACATTGAGCAGCTGCCCACTGCAAGAAGCTGTTTGTTCTGCAAAGCACAGCAGGACAGCCTGCATCACCCTTTGTCCTTTAAATGTATAAACTGATAACCTGCTATGTTGTAAACATGCCACTGTAGTAAGAAAAAAAAAGGGTGAGTTCTATGTCATGAAATGAAAAGCCAGTGGAGATTAACTTGCAAACTCCTCCATATAGTTACAATAACTGCAGTGTCGACTGAGTGCTTTAAGCAAAGCAAAGCAAACTCCACAAAGTTAGGTGACCAGCCACTACTCTGCTGTATTCATCCATTCAATCCAAGGAATCTGTTGCATTCTGCTAACCATAAGTACAATCTTATACAGTATTTTGCACTTTTATACTGTATTTTTGCTATATTGCTGATTTTTTAAAACTGTTCTTGCTGATTTGTTACACTTTTTGTCTGGTGTAGCATAGACTATATTCAGACCTGCTGAATCTGGTTTTGTTTGTTAAAAGGAGCACTAAACCAGGCTATCTTTTGTTAGAGAAGGCTCACTGTACCCTTGTTGCAGGATAATGTACTTAGGACACATCTGATTGAAGGATGCTGCACAGGGCTCAGTTTTGAGCTTTTTTATTGGTTAAATTGTTTAATTCAATTTGCTCAGTGTTGCTATATAAGCCCCGCATTTGTGAGGGTTTGCACTCTTTTAACACAGCTCCACAAAGTTAAGCGACCAGCCACTGTTTTGCTGTATTCATCTGTTTATACATGACACACTTCCTTGCACCATCACGCACTACAGCATAGTGTGGGTAACCATTAGTAGTTATAGATGCAAAAACTTCAGTAGATACATTTTTCCTTAGTAGCTGTCCATGATCCAGTTGAGAAGTCCTTACATTGTGCTTAGCTGCTCAGAGAGCACCTCAGTTGCACTTTTGCCCCTTAAATAGTCTCAAAACCACCAAATCTACAAATAGTGTCATACCAATGAACAGCACTCTACCCTCACTTAGGATGATACCACAATATAAACAAAACATGAGCGACTTCAACAATTGGCTTAGTTTCAGGTGTCATTCTAAGGGGATCCAGTTTCTGTCATCCTGGGAGGACATGACTGATAGATCACGCTGCTTTGCCAGCGATGGTTTCACCTGTAACCTCTAGGCTTTCGATTCCTAGCTAAGGGACTTGCTCCCCCCACAGTGCCTTTTTAGGCAAGGTCTCAAGAACAAAATTTCCGATGTGAAAATATCACTCATAAATAAATTAAAGGTTATGCTGCTAAATTGTAGGAGTTTAAATCGGAAACTGCACTCTCTGGAAGCACTCCTCTCCCTGGAAGATGTTGACATTTGTGCAGTCACAGAAACTTGGTATAGCACCACAAAGAGTACCCCAGCCTTGCAAGACTACAATGCCTTCCCCACTTTCAGACCACAAAATGAATGTGTGAGAACCCAAGGAGGTGGAATATCTATCTTCAAAGATAAATACACCTCTAGACTAGTTAGACAGGAAAACTCCATGGAGTCACTCCAAATTCAACTAAGTGTGGATAAGACCCCCCCTTCAAGACATTGTTAGCTATAGGCCCCCTTCAATGAACCAAGATACCCACACTGCTCATTTTGACCTACTTCAAATTACAACCAAACACTCCAATCATGGGTGATTTTAACCATCCCTCCATTGACTGGGAAACGTATATGAGTACCAACATGCTCAAACAAAGGTTCTTAGACTTTGTTAGCACTAATGCCCCAGAAAAAAATAGTATGCTAACCCACAAGGGGCTCAAATAATCTTTACCAGGTCCTCACCAACATGGGTGACCACTGCACCACCACAAGTATAGGACCATCACAGGTTAAATCTAATCAGAAATCAGTCTCATTTGAAGTAGCTAAAACACCTGAACCCCTCTTAGGTGAAATCAGGCTAAAACATTTCATTAAAGCTAGTTATACCCTCCTAAGGGATGGCATAAATCATTTCCAAGCTCCTGTTTCTACAGATGGCATTAACAACTATACTAAGGTGTACACAAATGCCCTATACAAACAATTATACAAATGTATTGACACAGCTGTACCTGACAGGATCAAAACAAGATCCTCAAGAAAAAACAAGTCTCCCTGGTGGACATCTAGCATTAATAAGTTATACAACAAGAGGAAGAAGTTGCTGTCTAAGAGTAAAAAAAAGAGGTCCCAGCACTAGAAGAACACCATCCTCTGCTTGAACAAATAAGACAACTTGTAAAATCCTCTAAGGGAGGACCCAGACGTGTGCTGAACCAGCTGTGGATGGCATCATACACACTGATCCTGTGAAAATAGCCAACCTATTAGCCGACAGGTTTGGCGAAAATTTCACCCCCCGTCCCCTCCAAACATTCCAAAAAACATTTCCTGTACATCTCCAATGAGCAAAATGCACTCTCCAAGGCCAAAATCACAGCCTTTATGGGAACAGGTGGCATCCTGGGTTGCATTTTAAATGGTCTAGAACATTAGTTAACAACTCCACCATAAGGTCTATTCAACCACAGCCTGAGTACTGGTTTTGTCCGTGCTGAATAGACAACAGCGACCGTCATCCTCCTTCATAAAGGGGGTACAGCAACAGACCCTGGGAACTACAGACCAATAAGCTTAATCAGCCTTATCTGTAAGTCCATGGAATGAATCATCATGGACCTTATAAATAAGGATATAGGTGATCTCCAAACCACTGACCCGAAACAGTTTGGTTTTGTCAAAGGCAGGTCATGCCTGTTAAACCTGGTGGACTTCTTCAAAAACATCACTAAACCCATAGACGAAGGCAAATATGTGTATACAGCCTACCTTGAGTTACCCAAGGCCTTTGAGACAATCCCACATTCGGGCATCATTGATAAATTCTCCCAGTTGACTATCAACCCTTATGTCATCAGGTGAGTTGCTAACTGGCTCACTGACAGATCACACTCAGTCAAAGTTGGGAACATTACCTCAGCCAGCAGACCTGCCACCACTGGGGTTCCATAGGGGCAGAACTGGGCCCCCCACTGTTTGAAATTTACTTCTCAGAAGTTCAGACCAAAACAGAGGGACTGCAGCTGACTCCGATGACTGCAAATTAGATGCAATCATTGCATCCCCAAACTATGTCAATATACTTCAAGAGGGACTTACACAAACAAATGATTGGTGCCAAAGCCATGGACTCAAACTCAGCGCTAAAAAATGCATTATTATCCCCTTTGGCAAAACAATATTTGCACAGACTATCATATAAATAATAATATCCTGAGTAACAGCTCAGTAGTGAAAGACTTGTAACGCAAGTTGACTGTAGCCTAAACTTTGACCACCATGTGTCTACTGTGGTAAGGAAGGCATTCTATGTTACACACCTCATTAGCAAAGGCATTGCCTCAAGGCTGAAAGAGGTCATCACACCCCTGTACTCGACCCTCATCAGGCCAATAATTGAATACAATGCTCCTTTTGGTATGCACCTTACCAAGCACTTGCAGCAACTTGAGATACCTCACAGATTTTAACCAAGAAAATTCAGGGTCTCCAGCACATGTCATACATTGACAGATTAAAGTCATTGTCACTGTATTCAGTAGCGCACAGACTATTTATAGCAGACTTGTTCCTGGCCTACTTAGCAATCTTGGATCCAAACCTAATAGAAATGCTGCACATCTGCAAGTCAAATGGGACAATGGTCATCCACTTCAGGGACCTTAACCTGGCCTGCAACATAAATAGGACATGCTGGAGAGACAGCTATGTCTCTCAGAGATTGACACTCCTCTTGAATAGGCTACCAGTTTACATCAAACAAAGCCCCTCTATGACCTGTTTAAGTGTAACCTGGATGACTGGAAGGGAAATCATAAATTCCTGCCGGGGATTTCACCTATGGCCCTCCTAGATAAGGGCAGTCAGTGCTAACTAAGATCTCGAGTTTAAGCAAGATCCTTTATATTGGGTGTCTCTAGTATTATACTGGGTATACACCGCTAGAGTTATAAAGACCTTTGGGTCAATAGCCCAGTAACTACCTATGAATCTATAATGATGTAAGGGTGTCTTTCATGTTACTTAACCAGATTTGTTTAGTGTGGGTCCCCATTCATTTCTGCTGCATTATTTTGACAATTGATGAAAATTCTACATGCAAATGGGCATTTAGTAGCAGTAGTGTTGCTAGAAACAGTTCCTTGTGGCAGCAAAAAGTTACATCTGGCTTGTCTGACTGCATTTATAAGGGCATAGCACTTTTTCTGTTAGAAGTTTGACATCAAGGGCCTCATATAAAAAAAGTTTTATTTTAATCCAATTTCATTTGAACTGTTTCTTCTTTCATCTACCATAAAGACACTAATCCTAGCACTTACATCATTCTCTAATCCGTCCCTCCTCCCTGACACACTAAACCATATAACTCTGCATGTTCTGATATTGCACTCCAGCTGTACCTGTGTGCCCATGTTGCAAATCATACTTGTTCCTACTGCAAGTTAGCAGCTTTCATTTAACCAGCTATAAGTAATTGCTACTACCAAACAACTTTCAATCTTGGCCCAGTATGATGTTTTACAAAATGGAACAGGACTAGTCTGAGCCCTGAGGAGCATGGAGTTGCACTAGTCAGGAGTTTCTCTTTGGACTGATCGCTCTAAATGCATGCATCTACCCCATCAAATATCCAATTTTCTGTTTATCTCTGCTATTTAGCTTCTGTCCCCTACCTTTTAGCTTTCAAAATGACCTCTTGAGAGACACATTATCAAAGGCCTTTCAAAAGCGTATATCATCTCTACCACTGGGTTCCCTTTAGGAAACCTAGCAGTGATTTTGTCAAAGGCATGGATAAAGTTACAGTGGCACCAGTGGCATTACATGTGCTATATGACTCATTGGGTTTGTCCATCTGACTGACCATGTGCATTCACAGATTCTATCAAGCTGGCCAGCAGAATTCTATCTGTAAATGCACATGATCAGGATAAGGCTGATTAGTTTCTGATTGGTCAGCTTCTTCCTATAACCATTTGACAGAGTCACAATTGTCAATATTTAGTCTCGAAGGGAAGACTAGTTTTCTGCTGGTGTCTCAGTAAACTTATCTGATAGTTCTTTCAGCACATGGGATAACCCACATGGTTGGTTTGGTTCCAAATGAAGAGATGATAAGTCAGCAAGCGAGGGGTAGTAGTGCTGAAATTTAATTCATCCTCAAGTCTTTGTGAGTACCTTTATGAGGTAGACCCTGTTCCACAAAATCTCAACAAGATGACACTGATCTATAGACTGTATTTATATAGCATATGTCATGGACAGAAGTAGGTTAAAAATAAAAAAAGAAAGCAGGGTGCACAAGAATAAAAAGTGCACAGTCCTGGTAGGCACACTGGTGCCAGGACTGGAAAAATTGACAGTAGTGTAGAATCCTCAAAATACGGAAACATTTCTACAATGGGGACAGGCCAGGCCAGGCCCAGGAGGAGGATGGCCACCCTGTTGTACTGTTGTAGAAGGAAGTAGTAGTTCACAAAAATCACAAAAACTAATAGGCCAAAGAAGAGCCATGAAGATGATAAAGTGGACTATTGAGGATAAGAGAGAAATCATGTATTGTTACTATTATGTAAAAAGCCCAGAATTTCCAGCCACAAGATATACAAAATGATTAAGAGAGAAATTAGAGGAAATAAAAATACTTCCACAGGAAAAACTGTCAGAAGCTTCAAATGAAAACTTGTGTTCATTAATACAACAGATTTGTGAAAAACAGTATATAGATCAAGAAACTTTGATCTGTTTGGAAAAAAAAGCATCTGGGAAAGTGTGAAAATATAAGCAACAAGATCTAGAGATATTTGAAAAATATAAAAAAAGAAATATGGACATGGGGAAAAAAGAGAAATTTGATATGATGCAATATTTATGCAAAGCAGAAAGCTAAATTAATCAATATAAAGAAGGCAGCCCCAAAGATATTCAAAGAGAAATACAGGCAAAGGCATCCAGATATGGAAAATTTTACAATAAAAAAAAAATATATCACAAAGAGGGAATGTAGAAAAGAAGATTAGTAAAGTCTCTTTCGGCTTTTCCTGGTTAGGGCTTGCCGCAGCGGATCACCGGTCTGCTAATGATTGGCAGTGGATTTTTATGGTATCGAGTTGCCAAGCCAGCACCTAACCCTCAAAGAAGGAACACTCACACATGCACGAACCTACCTGCATGTCTTTAACATTCACTCAACTGTGGGGAGGACATGCAGACTCCACACAGAAGGCACACCAGCTGAAAATCGAACTGGAGAAGTTAAAAAAATAGAAGTTGAAGTTATGGCATGCCTGCGAAGTGAAGGATTTGGTGTAGAATGTCTAACACAGGTTACATCACAGCATGATGGAGTGAGTCCCCAAAGTAAGAAGAAGCAGGAAGATCAGGACACATCTGAAGAAGAAATATGGACATGGGAAAGAAAGAAAGATTTAATATGGTGTAATATTTATGCAAAGGAGAAAGCAAAACTAACCAATACAAAAAGAGCAGCACCAAAGATATTTGACGAGAAATACAGGGAAAGGAATCTTTACAAAACAAAAAATAAGAAGACTAAGAGAAAAGCCAGCCATTCTAAGTCATTTAAGTCATTAGTCAGCCATTCTAAGTCATTTAAGTCATTAGTCATTCTAAGTCTTTTGGATTATGCACTTGGGCTTCAGACCAGTTGTTTTACATTAGGAAGGTTTGTGGCATGCACTGTGGTGGCAGGACAGGTAGCTTTCATCCTTCTAAGTTGGGAACTGCTGATTGAGAGCCCAGTGTCTGTTATTCTTAAAGTGTATTAGTTCTGGTTTAGGCACTTGGGCTTCAGGCCAGTTATTTTACATTAAGAAGGTTTGTGGTCTGCACTCTTGTGGGAGAAGAGGCTGAACTCTGCCCTTCTGAGCTGGGAATTTCTGGTTAAAGGTTTATAGTGCCTGAATATTTGAACTGTATCTTACTGAAATTGGTACACCTTGTTTGCTGTAGCATAGACTAGATCCAGGCCTGCTGAATATAGCTTTGTTTATATGCTTGTTGTTTGTTTGCTTGTTATTTTCCTGGAACGCTAATTCCACCTAATATGCGGCTTCTCAGCGCTTCTGTGGCTCACTAGTGATATCTGCATTGCTTACTGTACTTATTTCCTAGTTTCACTTGAAAGAAAGTTACTGTTTGTCGTTTTGCATTTAAGTTACCTGTAACACATTGCACTTAAGTTACCTGGCACTTGCTCACTAAAGCAATTATATAAGTCAGCACTAAAAATTAAAAGCACTACACCCTCACTCCCCACTGGCCCTGGTTTTCAATTATTAAGGAATTCCCAATATTATTCTAGCATGTCCAAAGGTCAGTTGTCAATCTCCTCTCCGGTCCAGCTGGTGAATCTGGGAATCTTGAGGCAATGTTACAACTGCCTCATGTACACAGACAACCCTCTCCTCCTCCCAACAAATTCCAACACATGTGAAAGATGCAACCATATAGCCAAACTGGAGGCTAAGCTCTCTCAACTCAGTACTGGCATAACCAGTCAGGAGGAGAAGGAAACCATACTCACTACAATTCCAGTCTCACATAGACCTACCACGACAGCAAACCAAACACATAATCACACAAAAACATACTCGGAGGCCCTAAATAAAGATCTGCCGAAACAGCAGAGACCTCCAAAGCAGACACCCAAGCAGCCGCTACCCCAAAACAAAACACGTGCAACACATATCTCACAAAGCCAGTGTGCCAAACAGTCACAGCCCTTAAGACTAAACAACACACTTGATACACTTGTAATAGGTGACTCTATCGTCAGGCACACTGACGTCCCGCTCACCAGGCTGAACAAGGAGAGGGTCACGGTGAGCAGCCTGGCGGGTGCTAGGATCCGCCACATAACACAAGCACTCAGGTCACTCCAAGGCAAGTACAAATATAACTCAGTCATTGTCCATGCTGGTGTGAATGACCTGAGACGTACCTCCCTGGACTACATGAAAAGAGACATAAAGGAGCTCTCTGAGCATGTAGCCCAGGCCGGTATGACCCTGACCTTGAGTAGCATCTTACCCTCACCAAGAATGATGCCACAATATGAAGACAAGATGATCAATTTCAACAATTGGCTTAAGTACTGGTGTCATTCAAAGGGGATCCAGTGCCTGTCAGCTTGGGATGATATGCTCGACAAGCCACGATGCTTCGCTAGGGACGGCTTGCACCTGTCACCCTGGGCTTCGGATATTGGCAAAGGCTCTTGCTACCCCATAGTGCCTTTTTAGGCAAGGCTCAAAAGACAAACCCACCTCCATAGGTATCACAAGGGATAAGAAACTAAGAGTAATGCTACTCAATGCCAGAAGTCTAAACCTCAAGATGCACGCACTCGAAACTCTCCTTAGCATGGAGAACATCGATATCTGTGCAGTAACAGAAACCTGGTTCAGGGCTCCCGAGAGCACCCCAGCACTACCAGGTTATACCTCATACCATGCTTTTCGGCCCCAAAACTTGGACCGAACCACAAAAGGAGGGGGAGTATCGATATTCATCAAAGATACCCACACCTCCAGGTTGGTGGCAATGCACGAAGCATCAGAGACTATCCATGTGCAACTAACAGTGGGTAAAACTGCCTTCCAGTTTATAGCCTGCTACAGACCACCCTCCCAAAACCAGGAACCCCACTCGGCCTTCCTGAGAACACTGAAAAATATGAAGGTCTCTCCAAACACCATTATATTGGGCGACTTCAACTACCCAAACATAGACTGGGAGCATTACTCTAGCTCCAACACCATAGCCCAAAGGTTCCTAGAATTTATAAACTCAAATGCTATGGAACAACTTGTTACCACTCCCACAAGAGGGGAAAACATACTGGACATGATCATCACCAACATGGGGACTCTATGCTCCAGACCAGAAGTGTATCCCTCACTGGTAAGATCAGACCATAAACTAATCTCACTGGATATTCACATCCCGACCCCACCCCATGCCCAGAAAACCACAGTGAAAAACTTCTCTAAAGCAAATTTTACACTCCTCAAAACTGAGGTGGAATCCTTCAAAGCCCCCAGGTCTGTGGAAAATACAGCCCAGACCGCAGAATCCTTTATAAACGCATTCTATGAACACCTTCAGGAATGCATGGATCATGCGATCCCAAATAAAACCAAGACCCAGTCCTCCAAAGGCAGACGTCCTGTCTGGTGGACCCCAGCCATTAACAAACTATACAATAGAAGGAGGAAGCTACTAAATGATAAAGCAAAATCCCAAAAAGGGAAGGCATCACTGATCAGTATTAGCAAAAAACTACGGGCACACATAAAATTGTCTAAGGCCAGCTTCAAGAGAAAAATTGCACAGGACACTAAGGATAATCACAAGGCTTTCTTTAGTTATGTTAGGAACCTGGGTGGTAATTCCCAGATATGCTCAGAATTAGTCCAAAATGACAAAAAATACACCGAACCCACAGACATTGCCAACATCCTAGCTGACAGGTTCAGTGCAAACTTCTCCCCCTCCCACCAAAAGGGCAAATATCTATCCCAGCAGAGTGCTGCCCCTGACATCTCAGATGCTCAGGTAAGAGCCGCCTCTCCAAAGCAAAACACAGCATCAATGGGACCAGATGGTGTCCCGGCTCGCCCTACATGAACTCAAAGAAGAGCTAAACCCAAACATAAAACTACTGTTCAATCTCAGCCTTACTACAGGATATGTGCCCAAAGAGTGGCGTACAGCAACAGTGGTCCCTCTCCATAAAGGTGGTGCCTCAACGGATCCTGGAAACTATCGCCCCATAAGCCTGACTAGCTTGGTCTGCAAAGCTATGGAAAGGATCATCATGGACCTCATAAATAAAGATATTGGGGACCTACAAACACTGGATCCTACCCAGTTCGGCTTTGTTAAGGGCAGATCCTGCCTCTTAAACCTGGTTGATTTCTTTGAAACAGTCACCAAGGCCATTGACGAGGGAAGGTGGTCCACACAGCCTACCTGGACCTCGCAAAAGCCTTCGATTCAATACCCACTGGCATTATAGATAAGCTCACCAGCTTAAATATAAACCCCTATGTCACTAGATGGATTGCAAACTGGCTCAAGGACAGAACCCACATGGTTAGAATTGCTGGAGCCATGTCAGACTCCAAACCAGTTACAAGTGGTGTCCCACAAGGCTCAGTCCTGGGACCTCTCTTGTTTGGTATATATTTCTCGGAGGTACAGGCCAACATGGAAGGACTGTGGCTGACCAAGTTCGCAGATGACTGCAAACTGGGTGCCATAATCGACTCTCCAGCCGACACAAGCATCCTCCAAAAGGGCCTCATAGAAACAGACAACTGGTGCCAGAGCCATGGCCTCAAGCTAAATGCCAAAAAGTGTATAGTCATCCCCTTTGGCAAAAACAAAGTGCCCACAAATTACCAAATAGGTGGAAATCCATTAAGTACAGAAGAAGTAATTAGGGACCTGGGGACCCAAGTTGATAGCAATCTCTCATTTGACAACCACGTGGCCAAAGTGGTTAGAAAAACATTTTATATAGCCCACCTAATCATGAAGGGATTCACGTCTAGATCAGGGGAGGTCATCGTGCCTCTTTACTCATCCCTCATCAGGCCCATAATTGAGTACAATGCCCCTTTTGGGATGTACCTTACCAGACACCTGCAGCAACTGGAAAGACCCCAAAAGTACCTCACTAAGAGGATCAAAGGGCTCAAACAGATGCCATATGCTGCCCGGTTAAAGAAACTCCAGCTCTACTCAGTGGCATACCGCCTGCTCAGAGGAGATCTGTGCCTGACGTATAAAGCCATGTCCAACCCGGAATTAATGGACATGCTGCACCTCAGAAAATCCAAATCCCATTGAGCTACGCGCTCGAGAGACTTGAACCTCAGCACTGAAATAAATAGGACATGCTGGAGGGACAGATTCATAACCCAGAGGCTCCCTTCACTCTGGAATAAAATCCCAGTCCAGGTTAGGCAGAGTCCCTCATTGAGGAATCTTGATGAGTGGATGGGAGATCGTAGGTTTACCCCGGGTATCACTTCTGTGTCACTGTTAGATAGAGGCATAGTATACTAACCTCGAAAAAGGGCATAGCAAAATAAATTTAAAATGGGTGGCGAAAGCCAAACACATTCTGGCTAGGCTTATAAATGCCCTAGGGCAGATAGCCTAGTATGAACCTATGAACCTATGAACCTAAAAGTAGAAAAGGAGACCAGTAATCACGAAGTTAAAGAAATAGAAACTGAGGTTATGCAGTACCTGCGAAGTGAAGGATTCAGTGTTGAAAATCTAATGCAGAAAGCACCACAACAGGATACAGCAATGGATATCCAAATTAAGGGAAAACCAGTGGAACAGGAAGCAACAGGTCAGGTGCCATATGAAGATATTTTGGAGCATTCCATAGGAGAGCAGTATAAACGTTCACTTGAAGTTAGATAGCAAGGGAAGGAACAGGAAACTGTGGAAACTCTAATTAAGTCAATGTTGAGAAGTGATAGGCCAGTGAGTTCCCATATGACAGAGCAATGGATGGCACAGGATGAAATTGAAGTGAATGTGCCACAAGAAGATGTTATAGAACCTTCTATAGAATGCCCACAGGAAATGGAAAAAGTACAGTTTTGTACCTACCATAAATGTAGATGTTCGAGTGCTCATACAGCTGCAGTCATAACAGATGGGTTATCCTGCCGTCAGGCGGGTCCTCGGTCGGCCGAATTCCAAAGTCTAGGTCCGGTGTCGGTTGTCGTTGCTTCTTCCCTGACGTCAGTGCAGCAGGGGTATAAAAGAGGCAGCCAACGCCATTTTCTTCAGTTTTTCTTGCCCCAGATGTCAGGTTCCCCCAAAAGGAAGGCAAACATAATGTTATGCAAAGATGCAATGTTGATAAATCAAAAACAGTAGTTGCAAGCAAATACACCATAAAACAATACCCCAAAAAGATTATATGAAAAGTGTTTGTCATAAGGCCTGTCCTAAGAGAGGATGGAGGGAGGGAAACCTGGACTGCAGCTGTATGAGCACTCGAACATCTACATTTATGGTAGGTACAAAACTGTACTATGTTCATCGTGCATACAGCTGCAGTCATAACAGATGGGTAGAATCCCAAAGCTAAGTAAGGGTGGTAGGCACTAAGTGGAACTAGGAGGAGCTAGGATGCCCTGCAGGACTGCTGTGGCAAAGCTCGCTCTAGATTTTGAGTATAGTGGGAGGTGATAGTGCTTGGAGAAAGTGTGCACTGAACTCCAGGTGGCTGCTTCCAAAATGTCCTTGGTAGGGACCCCCTGAGGAAGGCTGCAGAGGTAGCTGTGGCTCTGGTGGAGTGGGATCTGATGCATGCAGGCACAGTTTTTCCATGAAATGAGTAACAAAAGCGTATGCAGTGGGCTATCCATTTTGAAATTGTCTGTTTGGAAATAGCCTTTCCTTGAGCACCTGCAGCATAGGACACAAAGAGTTGCTCAGATTTCCAGAATGGCTTTGTTCTGTCCAAATAGTAACGAAGTTGCCTGTGAATGTCCAAGGAATGTAGTAGTTTTTCTCCTTTGTTTTGTGGATTAGGATAAAAGGTAGGTAAGTGGATAGTCTGATTCAAAGCTACACTGGATACTACCTTTGGCATAAAGGTAGGGTTGGTTCGTAAGGAAACTCTGTCCTGATGGAAAATGATGAATGGCTGCACAGCCATGAGGGCCTGTAGCTCGAAACCCTCGTGCTGAGGTGATAGCCAGAAGAAAGGCTGTTTTCCATGACAAGTACTGTAACTCTGTTGAAGAAGCTGGCTCGAAGGGAGGAAGGGTCAGCTTTTCCAATATGAAGTTGAGGTCCCAAGCAGGGACTGGTGGTTTCCTTGGGGGGCTTTATATTCTTTGCCCTCTGAGGAACTGCCTTAAGAGAGGATGAGAGAATAAAGGAGGATCTGTGTTGTATTGTGCAGAAATGGCTGAAGCGTGGATCTTGATGGAGGAGAAGGAAAGTCCATTGTTTAACATCTCAGCTAGGTACTGTAAAATTTGAGGTATATTTATTACCCAAGGATTCTGTCTCTTTTCTTGATTCCAGGCACAAAATCGTTTCCATTTGGCGGAGTAGGCCTTTCTAGTAGAAGGTCTTCTGGCCTCCAAGATGACGTCCTGCACCTCCTTGGAGAGGAGAAACTGTTGGGAAATCAAGGAATTCTCCATGCAGCTAGATTTAGAGTTTTGAGGTGGCTGTGAAGAGTTTTGTAGTTGTGCTGGGACAACAGAAGAGGGACTAGAGGTAGGATCCATGGTGGGGAATGTGTCAGGCTCTTCAGGAGCAGATACCAGTGTTGTCTTGGCCAGTCTGGAGCAATGAGAATCATTTTCGGCCTCTCTGCTCTGGCTTTTAATAGAACTTTGGGCAGCAGAGGAAGAGGCGGGAAGGCATAGACTGTCAATGTTGCCCAATTGAAGGAAAGTGCATCCACTTTCCAGGCCTGTGGATGATAGGTCCTTGAACAAAATTTTTTCAACTGGCAATTTCTGTGGGTGGCAAAGAGATCTATGTCTGGCTGTCCCCATGCCTGAGTTATCTTTGTGAAAACTTGAGGATGCAACTTCCATTCGTGTGGATCTGTCATATTTCTGCTTAGGTTGTCTGCCAGTGTGTTTTCCTTCCCTGGCAGGAATTGTGCCAGTAGTTGAATTTGCAATTCCTGTGCTGTGTTCCATAGGGTCAAGGCTTGCCTGCACAGGGGGTATGAATGAGTTCCCCCCTGTTTATGTACCACATCACTGTGGTGTTGTCTGTCCTTATCAATAGCTGGCCTGGATGCAGTAGGTCTTTGAAGGTCATAATAGCCTTTTGCACGGCTAGCATTTCCTTTTGGTTGATGTGAAGGTGCTTTTCTTT
Source organism: Protopterus annectens (assembly GCF_019279795.1). Classification (NCBI taxonomy): domain Eukaryota; kingdom Metazoa; phylum Chordata; order Ceratodontiformes; family Protopteridae; genus Protopterus; species Protopterus annectens. Next base: position 1,236,222,394 of record NC_056728.1, read on the forward strand.
TCGGGTCCATTTTCCCTGAATGCACTGATCTGTCATGTGTGCTCCCCAGGCATAATCTGAGGTGTCTGTTGTGATGATTTGAGTTGCTTGAGGTACACAGAAAGGAAGACCTGTGTTTCTTTGGAAAGCTTGAGCCCACCACATAAATTCCTTTTGAAGGCATGGAATGAGTGGTATAATTGCTTCCAAACTGTGGCTGTGTTGAGACCATAAGTTTTTTAGGTGCCATTGAAGTGTCCTCATATGCAGCTTTGCACATGGGATTAGTAGGATGCAAGATGCTATGAATCCCAGAGCCTGCAGGACTTTCCTTGCAGTTAGCCTGGTGTAAGTTGCCATTTTTCTGAAGTATTGAGACAGTTGCCCTTGCTTGTCTGGCGTGAGGTAGGCCATCTGGGTAGTTGTATCCAAGCTGGCACCCAGGAAAATTATTTGTTGAGAGGGTAATAGTTTTGATTTCTTTTTTGTTGACTGTGTATCCCAGGAAGTTCAACAGTTTTATTACTAACACCAGGTGTTGCAGTAGTATGCCCTTGTTGTCCGCTTGGATCAGGCAGTCGTCCAGATATGGGTAGATTTGTATCCCTTGTAGTCTGCAGAAGGCGATTACTGATGCCAGGCATTTCGTAAACACTCTGGGTGCAGTAGATAAGCCAAAGGGCAATGCAGAGAATTGGTAATGGGTTGAACCTGCAAGAAATCTGAGGTATCTTCTGCAATCTTGTCTGATAGGGACATGCAAGTATGCCTCCTTGAGGTCCAATGTTACCAGCCAAGACTCCTTGCCCAGCATGGGAAGAAGCTGCTGTAATGTGAGCATCTTGAATTTTGGCACCTGTAGATATGTGTTTAGGATGGATAGGTCTAAGATAGGTCTCCAATCTTTGTCTTTCCTTGGTACCAGGAATAGTCTGGAATAAAACCCTTGACCTTGTTCTTTTGCAGGTACCTCTTGAATTGCTTTCATGTCCATGAGAGCTGAAATTTGTTTTTGTGCCTCTGCCCTTTGATTTTGTGGCAGGTTTGGCATGCCTCTCATTTTTGGGAGGGTGTGAAAGTGGAACCTGTAGCCTCTATCTATAATGTCCAGAATCAATTTGTCTTTTGTAACAATATGCCAATTTTTTGAGAATAATGTCAGTTTTCCGCTCAAAGGTGCTGCCATTAAAGCTTTGCTTGGCAGGTGTAGGGGGAAGTCATTGTGTCTGTTTTCTAAAAGACTGTGATCTATCTTCTCCACCTCTTGGGGTTGGTGCTTGCCACTGTCTGGCTCTGAAAGATCCTTGAGGTTGCCCTCTACCCCCTGGACGCCTGTATCTGCCCCTTTGAGGTCTGTCCGTGGCTGGAAAGGACCAATTTTTTGAAGGCTAGTTTCTGCTGAAATGTGGAGGCTGTACCTGCAGGAAATCTTTCACTGTTTGCATTGATTTCGCTTTTTCCTCCATTTTCTTTAGCACCTCCTCAGCTTTAACACCAAACAATACATCTTTTTGAAGAGGTGCATCTAATAATTTAGCTTTGACATGATCTGGTAAGGTTTGCTCTTTGACCAAGCATGCCTACGTATAACAGACCCCGTAACAGCAACTCTACATGAGGCCTCTAAAGCATCAAAACCACGCTACAAGGTATGTTTACCCACTTGCTTTGCACCATGCAACAAATCCTGCAACTCTTTTAAATCTGGTTGTTCTGGTTGTGTCATCTTGCTTTTCAGCTGAGATATCAAAAACTGTTGATACTTTAACATATGGAACTGACAGTTTAATGCCCTCATGGTTAAAGTGGCCGAGGTGTACACCTTTTTCCCCCACCTTTCTAAAGATCTGGAATCTCTCTCTGAAGGTAATGGGTGTTTAGCAGTAGAGGCCTTAATTCCCTTGGGACCCTGTGAAATAGTTTCCGGGTCAGCAGTATGGCTTTTATATAGGAACTGGTGAGAATCAGGAACCCGGTAATACCTGTCTGGTTTAACAGGAGCTGGAGGCAAAGAATCTGGATTAAGGCTGGCTTCTGTGTACACATCATCCAATATATCTAAAACAGGAGGGATAGCCAGAGGCCTATGCTGGGGGAGCAGAAGAAATTCCCTGAGCCTTTTCTTGGAATCTGAGTAATCTTGGCCTTCCCAGTGAAAGTGTTCCCTCAATGTATGCAGGGTTTCCCCAAAAGAGAAGTCCTCAGGGGGGGAGACCGAGGGAATAGACTCCTCTGCATCAGAATCTTCGAATGGAGAATAGGCATAATCCTGGTCCTCAGATAGTTCTGAGGTAATAGAAGCTTGATCTGAGGAAGGGTAGTCTTCCTCTAATCTGGGCCTTTTGTCAGAGGGGGGTTGAGAACCCTTGATAAGAGTAATCAAATCTTCAGCCATTTTAAGCATCTGTTTTTTAGGCATGGTGCCTTGAGAGGGGGTCTGAGGAACCTGTTTTTTGGTTTTCATGGCTGCTTTAGATTTAATAGAGAAGGAGGAAGGCCTGAAGACCCCTTGAGAAATGGCAGGCCTGTCAAAATTCTGAGTTTCCTCGCCAGGAGTGGCATCGGTATCTGTAGTAGGAATGGGGGCCGAAGAGCCTGCGACCTCAGGTACTGAAGACACCGGTAATGCATTGTCATCGGTACTCAGGAGCTGCGTAGGTGCCTCGCTGAGTACCGGAGAACCATTAGTCGGCCTTAGCGTGGTTTCAGTAGGAGGTGCGGACCTCGTATGTCGGTCCTTATCTTTGCGTTTTTTGCTCAAAACTGGAGACGGAGTATCCGACGACATAATATAATTAAATTTTTTGCCAAAAAAGTGAAGGGCGAACTCTGCCCGACGCTTAATAGTGCGTGGTCTGGGCCTAAGCAAGGTATACAGAAAGAGTGGAAATCCTTATGCGGTATTTGCTTCCCACATGAAATGCAATTATTAACTTTGTCTGACATCGGTCTGAGGCAAGAAAAGTTTCCCCAATGGGGTACTTAGCTTTCAAGAAGACTTCGACTGAAATACTTTCGTAAATCGCAAGAGCTGGCCGACCAGCACTTGCGAACTGCTTCTGCTTCGGGCACCACGTGGCAAGAAAGACTGAAGAAAATGGCGTTGGCTGCCTCTTTTATACCCCTGCCACACTGACGTCAGGGAAGAAGCGACGACAACCGACGCCGGACCTAGACTTTGGAATTTGGCCGACCGAGGACCCGCCTGACGGCAGGATAACCCATCTGTTATGACTGCAGCTGTATGCACGATGAACATCAAGGGATGTGCCCTAAGTTTGGAAGAAAATGAGCTAAGAGAAGAGTTGCTTGATTTAGTAGATATATTAAGATCAATGAAAGAAATAGACTGCAGAAGGTCAATAAAACCCCAAAAGTCAGACGTCTGATAAAACAAATGAACAGAGTAATTAGGGCTGTTCACAGAGACCCATACGATATACAGAAGTAAACAGGATATATTACTGTGCAGCTAAATTAATAACTGATAAAGTACTAACACAAGAACACAAAGTAGTAAGGGAAAGGAAGGGGAGAAATCAAATATCATCATGGAAGTATCGAATAGAGAAAACTATAAAGCAATTAAGACAAGAAGTGTCACTGTTAGAAGACTACAGAAGAGGGAATATATCAACAAAAATATTAAGAAAGATAGATGTGATAAAAGCAGTGCGCAGTATTAGAACAGACCAGGATCTTTCATGCACTATCACAAATAACAAATTAAAAATGTCAGCACAGGTGGAAAAACTTAGAAGATATGCAGATAAATATAAAGGGAAAGTACACAATAAGCAATTTATTGATGACCCAAAAAGGTTTTATAAAGAATTGGGAAATAAGCTAAAAGGAATTAAAGACAGCCAGAAAAAGAAATAGATACATTTTGGAGAAGTATCTATGAATATCCTGTTGAACATAACAAAGATGCTAAATGGATCAAAGAAGTTAAAGAAAGAATAAGAAGTTTAAAGGTACAGGATATGAAATGGGATGAAGTAACAGCCAGAGAGATTGAAACAAAGTAAAGAAAAGCATCTAAATGGACCCCCCCCCCCCCACAGCAATCCCAGATGCAGTACCTAATTTTTGGTTAAAAGCATTAACATCTTTGCATGAAGATTTAGCCATGAGTAAGAACTATTTATATGCGCATCCCGAACAGACCCCAACCTGGCTAACAACAGAAAAAACAATGCTCCTACTTAACAGTGAATCTGCAAGCTACCCTAAAAATTATAGACCAATAACTTGTCTTGCGATGACATATAAACTGTACATGGGAATTGATGTTGACAGAGTTTACAGTCATTTAGAAGAAAACTCAATTATGGCAGTAGAACAAAATGATCATTTGTTGTTAATTAAAGTTATAGTGGAGAAGTGTAAAAAGGGGAAGAATCTAAGTAGGGCATGGATTAACTACAAAAAAGCATCTGATAGTATCCCACATTCATGGATAAAAAGAGTGCTTAAAAATGCATAAGATACATCCTACACTGATTGACTACATTACAGTGATCATGAAACAGTGGCAGACCACTTTGCAATTAAGCCATGATAAAAGACAAATTATTATCCCAGGGATACAATTTCAAAGGGGGATATTCCAGGGAGACTCTCTGTCATCGCTGCTACTCTGTCTTGCCCATAACCCATTAAGCTGTCTACTTAACAGCTTAGGCCCATGGCTATAATTTGGCTCCTAGAAAACAACAAAGACTTCTCATCTTCTCTTTGTCGATGATATAAAACTGTATAGCTCATCAGATGAGGAGCTGAAAGCACAACTGCAAGCTGTCAAAACCTTTGCAGATTATATAAGAATGTCATTTGGTCTTGATAAATGTGCAAAAGCAACCTTTAAAGCAGGAAAACATCAGTTTGGGATAAGAATGTGATATAAAACAACTTGAGCAAGAAGGAGTGCATAAATATTTGGGAACTGATGAAGGATCAACAATAAAGCATGAACAAATGTGAATAAAACTTAGTAAGGAATATTTCAGAAGACTTAAATTAATCCTGAAAACAGCACTGACATCTAGGAACAAAATCCAGGCTATAAACCAATTTGCTCTTCCTGTCCTAACTTACAGTTTTGGAGTGATTGACTGGTCCTAAACTTTGATGGATAGATTAGATAGAAAAACAAGAAGGATGCTTCATGCTCACCAAATGATATAAAAGCAACTTCAAGGAGGTCCATCCCTCCTTCGGAACTGGGAATATGTAATCTTTGTATGCACTGAAAGTTTTGAAACATGAGGAGAATAAATCTAAGATGGCTTCTCTGCTTAATGTAGCAGAAGCATATCAGCGTCAAGCAGGAATGGAATCAAACCAGAAGTAAACAAAAATTAAGCAGCAGCTGACTGCGCCAAAAAACAAAATATAGAATATAAAGTGAAGGACCAGATGAGATGGCAAGAAATGTGGAAAATGCACAAATATAGTTGCAAGTGTAGAAAACTTTTGGAAGAACCTCATATTGATCAGGAAGGAACACATGAATGGTTAAGGAGAGGTGAATTCAAACCAAGAAATGAAGGGTTAATATTGCTAGCACAAGACAGTAGGCTACACAAACATTGTTTTACAAAGACCATTGAACATGTGGGGGAAACAGACAAATGTAGGTTTTGAAAAACAGAATTGGAAACAGTTGCACACCTCGTTGCTGGTTGCAGCATACTAATGGCAGAAGGACTGTGTACTGAAACGCATAATAATGTGGCTAGACTGCTGCACTGGGGATTGTGCAAACATTATGGTACTGAAGTGGCTAAAAAACACTGGAAACATGAGCCACGCAGCATCATAGAAAATGATGAAGTCTACATCACATGTGATCACCCATTACCAACAGTTCAAAAGATAGATGCTAGAAAACAGGATATAGTGGTCCAAGAAAAGAAGACAAAAGTAGCATTGATCATTGAACTCATCACATCCAGTGAGTACAGCATCCTGCACACAGAGAGACACAAAGTCATAAAATATCAGGCTTTGCAAGTAGAAATGAGAGCAATGTGGAAGAAAGATACCCAGATAGCTCCAATAGTAGTAGGAGCAATGGGTCTTATAAAAAAAGAGTCTACAATCACATTTAAATATTGTACCAATACATGTAACTCCATACGAATTGCAGGAGTCATTACTAGGCACATTGCGGGTGCTGTGAAGAGCACTTTTGGCTGACATCAAAGAGTTGTTGTTGTGTCTTTCGGCTTTTCAGGGGTCGCCACAATGGAACTCCGGTCCGCTAATGATTGGCAGTTGATTTTTATGTGCTGAGTTGCTGGCCTTAACGCACAACCTTTAATGAAGGTACGCCCATTCACCCATGTCTCCACAGTAGACGCTCTAGCTGAGAATCGAATGGGACAACGTCTTGCTGTGAGGCGACAATGCTACCGCAGCACCACCACCGCGGTACGCTGACATCAAAGAGTGAAACAATACTAATTTCATGAACTTTCATCATACTTTGACTTAGGAATGGGGTCCATGCCTGTCATGGTATTAGAAATCCAAAAGATTTGAAGAAATTAAAAAATTAAGTACCCAAGCCTCTTGAGGTCCCCAAACTGTTTTGTAGTTTCTTACCTTGCAACCTTCTAATCTGTTTAGCTCTATTTATGCTGCTCATTTTATACTGCCAGTGCATTACCCAATGTTTTTATTCTTTTAATAAAGAACTTGTTTCATCTTTCAAAATATTCTTCTCTTTATTTCATGCAATTCTCCCGAAATGCAAACCAAATTTATTCCACTATCCTTAGCTCCTCCTATGCTCTCTACACTTCTTCTTCTTCTCACATGTTTCATAGAAGATTAATAGTTATTATCTGGCAGTTGCACCTTTGTCCTAGTTGTCCTACTGATTCTGGCTCTGAAGATCATGGTTGATGGTGTGGCATGGTCACTGTTGACTATTATCTTTCTATCCTTTTAGCCATTCATTCCTTTCACATTTGTGAGGACTAAGTCAATGATTAATCATTCTTGCTGCTAGGACCCTAACCTTCTGCCTGAATTTAATTGAACCAGAAATATATTTAATGGTAGGTGACTGAGACTTCACAGTGTTAGGCCTTTTCTTCCCATTGTACAGTACTAAAATATTGCTTCTGATTCTTTTTGGTATATATATTTCCAAGACCACATCTTCCACTGTAGCTATCCACAAGAACTCCCCTGACTTCTATAAATTAAGGTCTGCAGCTCCTCAAATCATGCCTCCTCTGCCACATTCTCAACCTCTTCTACTACGTATCTGATCACATTTTCAGTGGAGCCTACCTCTCTTCCCCACTCCATTCCAGGGTCTTTTTAGTCTTGACATAGCAGGGCTTGATCTTCTAAAAGCAACCCAAAACAACATATTATATAAATTGTGCATACAAATGGGCTTTCCCCAGTATCCCTAAGACTTGGTATCTCAGAAATCACTTCCTTGCTTGTTCACAGTATAAAAACAAGTGATTGTAAAAAAAAAAACAAAAAACAAAAAAAAAAAAAAACTGTTGTGTGCTATTTTGGAGGGAGTTTCTCACTTTTCCTGTGCTGTGCAACAGTACACTATATATATATATATATATATATATATATATATATGTATATATATATATATATATATATATATATATATATATATATATTGTGTGGATGTGGGGGTACAGGTTCCTCCATGTAAAATCACTAATTTCAAACTGTCCCATTACTTTTTATGTTACAGGGAGCTTATGATGATTTGCAATCATGGATGTATTCAATAAGCATTCAGGTTTCACTTTTTATTGTAGAAGCATGTAAATGTGTTATTCCAAAAGGCATAGATTCACTTTCCCAAACCACAGTGAATGCATTAAAAATATATCTAAAGATTGGGAAAGAAGACAAACATATAAAAGAAGTTTCAAAACTACCTTTTGCCCCCTGGAAAAAATGCATTGAAAATCTACTGTGTAAGCAGATACTGAGCAAAGTTAGTTTGAGTTAATGTTTAGTGAGTTTTACTATGATTAGCTTACCTTTTAGTAACAGAATAAGGTTTCCAGGCTTGTTGTGGGCATTAATTGCTACATAGGCTATATTCACATGTCTTGCTACTGATTAGAGTGGTCTGTTAAGCTTTTTGTTCCTTATTTTCTGTGTCATAAAAAGGCGATTGTGTGTGGGCATTGCCTTTCATGCAGAGATGCAGCTGACCACAATGTATAGATTAAGGCATTTACAGCTTTACATTTCTCTGTATAACCTAATTCTCAAATTTTTGTTTGTACTTTAAGTATTCAGTGGTTGTGTTAAAAGGCTCTAGTTGCTAGACTGCCTATTGCTCATCATATATAGACTTAGACTGTTTATAGTATATTATCTCCAAACCCACAAACATAAAGCCCGCTACAGCCCACATTAGTAAGTGCCTGGGAGAATGGGTTAGCACTTTTCACCAACTCTGTAGCTAGCCTGGTTGAAATGGGCATCCTGAGACACCGTAGCAATTGTCTCATGTTTAGTAACAACCACTTACTACTTAAACCTGCAGACACAGTGTATGAGAGATATAGCTATACAATGTTATTGGAGGTGAAGCTCTCTCACCAAAACAAATAACAAGCAGGGTATCTGTACCACACAACCCATCAATAAAATAAGCACACCAAGATCAGAAAAAACACACAGACCTACATATGCCGTGATTCTTAAAAATAACCTACCTAATCCACAAAGACCTCTTAAATGTAACCTGAGAAACAAGTACCCTCTGCAACCTCGTGGGCATACATCAAAGACAGCACTCACCATAAAACATACATCTAAGAGTCACACTGACTCAGTTCAAATGCACAAATGCAAACTTACATATAATTTGGTATCCTAGTCATTAATGATTCCATAGTGAAACATACCAGTGCATCACTCAACAGGATGTTCAAAGAGAGAATCACAGTCAGTTGCCTATCAGGTGGCAGGATACACCACATCATGCAAGCATTCAGGTTCTTTCACTACAACTACACATATGACACAGCCATAGCACATGTGGGTGTAAATGACTTGAGATATACCTCCCTGGACTATGTGAAGACACGAAGGTGCTCTCAGAATATGTGTCTGAAGTCATATATTGAGCAGCGTCCTACCATCACCAAGAATGATGTCACAGTATGAGCTAAACGTTATTGATTTCCACAATTTGGCTAACTTCTTGTGTCATTCAAAGTCAGTACAATATATATCAGCCTAGGAAGAGATGATAGGCAGTCCCGGCTGCTTTGCCAAGGATGGCCTGCATCTCTCCCCATGACTTTCTATGTTAGCTAAATTCTTGTTCATAGTGCCTTTTTAAGGCAATGTCAGTCTTCTAATGCTTAAATCACAACTAAACAGAATCCAGATAACAAGGTATTGCTGCTCAACACTATGAACCTAAATAAAAAATTCTGCTTCCTACAAAGCACCCCTTACCCTGGAAAACATATATACTTCATTACCTGGTTCAATGCCATTGAAATTACTCGAGCAGTGCAGGGTTTCAATGTCTTCCACATGCTCAAGTGTACCACTTTAGATGGAGGCTGTGACACTGCCAGCCCAGCTATCTGGAATTTTGTAAATAATTCTATGTCATTTGTGAATATTGATATAACTTATACAAAGCTGTATGTTATGTACTGGGCTTTAAGAATGTAACCACAGCATACCCTGTTGGAACATAGAAAATTAACTTTCAAAATTTCAAGAAAATAAGTTGAAATTAGGTGCTTTACGACGTGCTATAAAAGTTAGTTTCATTGCAGGAAGAAGACATGATGTCTAGAGCTAGAAGTTTTTCTATTGTCTTGGAGAGAAGTATTTACTATGCTTAAAATGTAAAGACAGAGGCAAAAACAAAACCACTACAGCAGATAAAGTGCAGACCAGGCACCAAAAATATAATGCAAGAAATCCAAACAAAACCACTGCACCAGATAAAGTGCAGACCAGGCTCCAAAAATATAATGCAAGAAATCCAAACAAAACCACTGCACCAGATAAAGTCCAGACCAGGCTCCAAAAATGTAATGCAAGAAATCCAAGCAGGCAAAGGACACATCACGGCATAAAACCAATCAATTTATTTAGTAAGAAACATGTAAGTGCTTTTGCGTAGTACTCCTGCACTTCATCAGACATACAATTCTGTAGCAAGCTTAAACATTTTAAACACTGTTAAACCAATCAGTGCTAGCAACCCTTTTCCCTCCAATTAAATAATTAATGGAAACCAAATGATTTAAAGTAACCTAACCCTTTAGCAAAATAAGTACATTTTAGTATGTTCCAACCACAACTTATATAATAGATTTCAGATATAATAAATATTGCAGATATCTAAACAATATACAGTGGATATAAAAAGTCTACACACCCCTGTTAAAATGCCAGGTTTTTGTGATATAAAAAAATGAGACCACAATAAATCATTTCAAAACTTTTCCCAGCTGTAATGTGACATATAACCTGTACAATTCAATTGAAAAACTAACGGGGAAAAAATATAAAAAATAAAAACCGTACAATAAGCTGGTTGCATAAGTGTGCACACCCTTAAACTAATACTTTGTTGAAGCACCTTTTGATTTAATTACAGCATTCAGTCTTCTTGGGTACACACCTGCCATCAATTAAAGAGACTGATTAATCCCAAATAAAGTTCAGCTGTCCTAGTAGGATTGTCCTGACATTTATTCAGTTGCCTGCTACAGCAAAAGTCATGGTTCACAGAGAGCTTACAAAGCATCAAAGGGATCTCATTTGTGAAAGGTATCATTCAGGAGAAGGGTACAAAAAATTTCCACAGCATTGGATATACCATAGAACACAATAAAGACAGTCATCGAAATGTGGATAAAATATGGGACAACAGTGATGTTGAAAAGAAATGGACATCCCTCCAAAACTGATGAAAAGAGAAGGTGAAAACTGGTCAGGGAGGCTGTCAAGAGACCTACAGCAACACAGAAGGAGATGCAGGAATTTCTGGCAAGTACTGCTTGTGTACTACATGTAACAACAATCTCCCGTATTCTCCATATGTCTGGACTATGGGGTAGGGTTGCAAGATGGAAGCCTTTTCTTTCACAGAAAAACATCCAGGCCCAGCTAAAATTTGCAAAACAATACATCAAGTCTCCCAAAAGCATGTGGGAAAATATGTTATGTTCTGATGAGACCAAGGTTGAACGTTTTGGCCACAATTCCAAAAGGTATGTTTGGAGCAAAAACAACACTTCACATCACCAAACGAACACCATCCCCACTGTGAAGCATGGTGGTGGCAATATCATGCTTTGGGGCTGCTTTTCTTCAGCTGGAACTCTGGCTTTAGTCAAGGTGGAGGGAATTATGAACAGTTCCAAATACCAGTCACTTTTGGCCCAAAACCTTCAGGCATCTTCTAGAAAGCTGAAGATGAAGAGAAATGTCACCTTTCAACATGACAGTGACGCCAGACATACATCCAAATCAACAAAAGAATAGCTTCACCAGAAGAAAGTTTTGGGATGGCCCAGCCAGAGCCCAGACCTAAATCCAATAGAAAATCTGTTCGATGACCTGAAGAGGGCTGTGCACAAGAGATGCCCTCACAATATGACAGATTTGGAGTGCTTTTGCAAAGAAGAGTGGGCAAATATTGCCAAGTCAAGATGTGCCACGCTGATAGACTCCCACCCAAGAAGACTGAATGCTGTAATAAAATCAAAAGGTGCTTCAACAAAGTATTAGTTTAAGGGTGTGCAAACTTATGCAACCAGCTTATTGTATGTCTTTTTTTTATTTTTTATATTTTTTTTCCCTAACATATTTGTTTGTTTTTCAATTGAATTGCACAGGTTATAGGTCACATTAAAGGTGGGAAAAGTTTTGAAATGATTTATTGTGATCTCAGTTTTTTTATATCGCAAAAACCTGGAATTTTAACAGGGGTATGTAAACTTTTTATATCCACCGTCATATTTATCACACATAAACCATCTCATCATGCTGTTACAAATATACAGATGTTTTGGAAAATTTAATGCAGAACTTTGTCAGCAAAAGCTGAAACAGTCCTGCCATCTACATAGTTAACTAAATATACACCTTATATTTAGTTTACAATAAAAAAACTTGAACTGCTACATGAACGCTCTTCAGTCTATTAAGATGTTCAAAAAACAAACACATAAACAAAAAAAAATATATAAATAAAACCAAGTGTCATAGCTAAATACTGCTAACATAAAATGTGTATATATATATATATATATATATATATATATATATATATATATATATATATATATATATATATATATATATATATATATATATATACATATATAAACACAAAAACAGAAAATATATGCATGAATAAATAAATAGTACATATGAAGTATATGTTTTATATATATAAATAAATATATTTATATATATGTATATATATATCTATATATATATATATATATATATATATGTATATATATATATATATATATATATATATATATATATATATAAGCAGACACACCTATAACTACTATAAAAAAGATGTATAACAGGCAAGGCAATCAGAGTGTATTAAGAAAGGGGAGGAGAAGGTTAGCACATATACCCAAGCCTTCTATCCCTTAAAAAGGGTTTCAATGACAAAGCTTTATAAAAACCCATGCCCTTGTCAGCTTATAGCAAAACAATTCATATTTGCTCAGTCTTTTCAAGTGTGTTCCTATTATTCCCTAGCCTTATAGTGCTTGGGAAGATCTGTATGATGAAAAATACAAATCTATGTATGGTACCTTCTTTAACAATATGTTTGGCCACAGCACTTTTGGTGTCTCCAATGTTGCTGTAATATGTATGTTCCCTAATCCTATCCCTCAATGGTCTAGTAGTCATACCAACATAGAACTTAAAACATTGGACACATTGGGCTAAATATATAACATTAGCAGTTGAACACACTCTGTTTGCCTTGCCTGTTAGATATACAACTTTTTATATTAGTTATAGGTGTGTCGGCTTATATATATGCTTATATAGAACCTTTGGAAGTAGACTACAGGTAGGAATTCACATAGCAAATCCCCACACCATGAGACAGAGCAAGCCTTCATTGTATAGGATCCCTTGCATGGAATCTGGCACATAATTTCTTCATTTGTTAACTGCTCTGCAAATCAAGCAAGTCAACTTTTGGGACTTTCTTTGCTCATGCCATCTTTAGAAAGCTCTGCTTGTTCAGTTTCTGTTGTGTGGGTTAGAGGATGACCTGCTCAGCTCACCTTAGCTCATCTGCATTAAATTCTGGTTTGAGAGGATGTAAACAGCATGGAAATGGAAACCATGTTCTGAGACCAGTTCCCATGTCATCTTAGCTAACTCATTCTGTGGATCAGAGTATATGCCTACTTCCCTCTTGATCTACCACATGGCAATGTTATTATTATCTGTCACTACCTTATGTGCCCCGGGCTGCCATACTGTCTTGACCTTTTGCAGTGCATAAATTTAAAGCCATCATCCCTTTTGCATTGATGTTCTTGTCCTGTTATCAACTGATCCACTTTTCCTGTACCATTAGGTGGCCCAATGTGCCTTCCAAGCAAAGTTTGAAGCACATGTGGTTAATGTTAGGAAGCTATCTGGAACCACCAATGACATCCCAAGGTAAATCTGCTTTTGGAAAACTAACCACTTTAACCCCTAATTTGATTCTAAAGAGCAGAGAAATGACCCTTTCAGAAACTGATGACCATGTACCTATACAATAATGCATCTTCTCGTATGGTTCAAGGCTGTGGAGAGCACCGCAGCCACATCGGGCTACACCTCCTTCCACACATTCAGACCATAAATTGAAGGCATGAAAAATAAAGGAGGCATTGTATTAATATTCATTAAAGATAAATAAACCTCCAGACTGGTTAGACTGCATGATTCCCCTGGAGATAGTTCAGGTGCAATTAACTGTTGGTAGGACACCTGTTCAAGTCATCGCCAGCTACAGAACCCCTTTCCATGAATCAGGATACCCACTCTACCTATTTGGAAATACTCATGTCTGTCAAGATACATTTGAACCCCATAGTTTTGGGTGACTTTAACTACCCATCCATTGACTGGGGAAATTACACATGCAAACTACCCATCCATTGACTGGGGAAATTACACATGCAGAAAGTCACTTGCCCAAAGGTTCCTTCACTTCATTAACTGTAAAGCCCTGAACCAGCTAGTTGACACCACCACACGGGGTGCCAGCACCCTGTATCTGGTGCTTACCAATATGGGGGAGCACTGTAGCACCCCCTCATTGTGAGGTCTTCCCTGGTGAGATCTGACCATAAATCCGTCTCATTCAAAGTTACTATCACACTTGCCCCCTTCCCACCATAGCACAAACTAAACTAAAAAACTTCTCCAAAGCAGATTATAACCTGTTACGAGAAGGTATAAATTGCTTCACTGCACCTCCTCCCTCAGATGGAACTGGCAACTATGCTGAGTTTTACACAAATGCTTTATACAAACAGCTGAGCAACTGCATTGACTCAGCCATACCTGATAGAACCAAAACAAGCTACTCAAGGATGAGCAAACCTGTCTGGTGAACATCTGCCATTAATAGGCTTTACAATAATAAGAAATTGCTGTCTGAGAGTAAGAGGGAGTGAGCCCCAAACTGGAAACACTCCCTCCTCAGCTTAAACAAGCAAATAAGACTCCTTGTGAAGTCCTCCAAAGCTAACTACGAATCCAAATTAGCTTCCTCAACTAAGGACAACCATAAGGTGTTCTTTAGTTACATCCATAACCTAAAAGGAAAGGCTGAGATTTTTGCCAAACTGGTAGTTAATGATACCACATATACTGAGCCTGTGGACATTGCTAACCTGTTAGCTGACAGGTTCTCTGAAAACTTCACTCCCCTTTACCCACCACACTTACCCCAAGACATCCCTAACACCTGTCCTCTATCCTGTTTCTCTAAAGAGCAGGTTGTGAATGCCCTCTCTAAGGTCAAAAACACAGCACCTATGGGATCTGATAACATCCCAGACTGCATCCTACATGGACTCAAACAAGAATTAGCATCACCACTGGGTACCCTTTTCAGTCATAACCCAAGCACTGGCTTTGTCCCAGCTGAATGGAAAAAGGGTAGCATTATCCTCTTGAACAATGGTGGTGCTTCCAATGACCCCAGGAACTATAGACCTATTGCCTGACTAGCCTTATCTGTAAGACCATGGAGAGAATCATCAGGGACCTCATTGACAAAGACATTGGTAACCTCCAAGGACTTGACCTTACTCAATTTGGATTTGTCAAAGGGAGACCATGCCTGTTAAACCTGGTGGACTTCTTTGAGACAATCACCAAGGCCCTTGATGAGGGGAAATCTTGTATACAGCCTACCTAGACTTAGCTAAGGATTTTGACACTGTCCCCCACTCAGGCATAATTGAAAAACTCACCTAGCTAGCTATCAACCTGTATATCACTATATGGGTTGCTAACCGGCTCATTGATAGAACCCATATAGTCAAAATAGGGGAATCCACCTCCAATAGCAGACCTGTAACCAGTGGTGTTCCACAGGGATCAGTCCTGAGACCTCTACTGTTTGAAATCTATTTCTCCAAAGTGCAAGGTAAAACTAAAGGTCTGTGGCTGACAACGTTTGCTGATGACTGCAAACTGGGAGCGGTCATAGAATCTCCAAAAGATGTCAACATCCTACACGAGGGTATTATTTACTTATTTATATTTATTTATTTGTTGACATTTGTTAACTGGGTTGGTCCAGCTGGGCTTGAGGCCCATTTTCAGTGGAGACCCGAGGAGAAAAGCTCCATGAAAGCACAGTTAATAGCAAAAATACAGATATTTCCAAGAAAAGTTAGATAACAATAGAAAATGATACTATAAACAGTGAAAACACAATATACAATAAGGAAACACATGTAAAATGCACCAATCTTATTTTTACAAAGTAGCAAAATACATTTACATATCTACATATTTACAAGAAAGAGTGTGGTCCATCAGATAAGAATTATAGAGCCAAAGTAAGTGTCTACAGTAGAGGGATACTTATAAGTGTCTACAATAGAGGGATATTTATTTGCGCGGGGAGTTGCTAACAAGGTACACAAGAGAGGAGAGGGGAGTTTAGGTAGGAGCATGGCAGGGACAAGTTTTGGAGTTAAGCAGATGAAGTTTGAGTTTTTCCTTAAAGTGGGATGGATGAATGGTGGAGAATATTTCTCTGGGAAGTT
Source organism: Protopterus annectens (assembly GCF_019279795.1). Lineage (NCBI taxonomy): Eukaryota > Metazoa > Chordata > Ceratodontiformes > Protopteridae > Protopterus > Protopterus annectens. The sequence continues at coordinate 1,236,238,689 of NC_056728.1, forward strand.
TGTTCCAAGCTTGGGCGATGGAGTATTTATAAAGGAGTTTACCTACAGTTTTTTGGGTTGGTAGATGTGCAGTAGATCCTGATTAGAGGTACGCAGAGAATGTGAAGGTGAGTAGATAGAGATGAAGGAAGAGAGAGCAGGGAAAGATGAAGGTTTGTAATGAATGAAATGTAACATTTGAAGTTGCGATAGCAAGAGTAGATGGGGTAGCTGGTGCTAATATCATGGCCTTAAACTCAATGAAAATAAATGTATTATCATCCCTTTCAGTAAGAGTGATGTTCCTACTAACTACCTCATTAATAACAACACCCTAAGTACACACTCAGTGGTGAGAGACCTGGGAACACAGGTTGACAGCAACCTTACCTTTGATCACCATGTCTCCACAGTGGTAAAAAGGGCATTCTATGTTGGTCATCTCGTAAGTAAGGACACTGCCTCCATAAAAAAAGAAGTGATAACCTCCCTGTACCTTTCCCTCATCAAGAAATAATTGAGTACAATGCCCCTTTTGGTATATACCTTTCAATGCACCTGTAGCAATTGGACAGACCACAGAGGTTCCTCACAAGGAAAATTCAAGGTCTTCAGCATCTGTCCAATTAGGATCATCTGAAATCACTGTCACTTTATTCTGTTTCATACAGACTACTCAGAGGCAATCTCTGACTTGCATATAAGGCAATCTCTGAACCTGCTTTATTGGAAATACTACATATCCATAAGTCAAATGGTACATATATTACTTACTCTAATGGCCTTAACATGGTATGTGACATTAATAGAACCTGCTGGAAGGGACAGATTTGTCTCCCAGAGGTTACCACACCTTTGGAAAAGACTCCCACATCATGTCAAACAGAGCACCTCATTGGCTATCTTCAAACGCAATCTGGATGATTGGATGGGTAACTGTAAATTCACCCCAGGGGTTCCACCTATGTCTCTCTTGGACATGGAAATAAGGGTAAAACTTGGCTAGACTTGTAAGGGCCCTAGGGTCATTAGCCTAGTAACCTCCTATGATCCTGTGATCCTATGACCAAGGGAAACTGACCTGATTAAAGGCATTGTGGCATTCTTAAACATGAAAGGAAAGCTTTGAAATCTGTTTTCTAATCAGTAGTAATTGTTTTTCTTACCCATTGGTCTGAGGCCAAATTGAACATGTTTTCACTGCAGGACAGTCCCCCACTCTGGTTGTGAGTGGGAGGAGAGCCTATTGGAGTGATGTGGGTGGAGAAGCTGCTTACATAGTGAGTACAAGTCAGTTCAGTCTTGGGTGGAGGGAAGGTACCTGTTCCACTTGCATACACCTATGTCTCTTTCTTCTCAAAACTCTTTATGTTTGAATTGTCTTTTCCTATAACTGCCTGTGATTTGATGGCCATTACTCATATGGAAAACTTCTGCTATATTTACAAATGGAGGATGAAAAAAAATGCTTGAAGGATTGCCTAGTCATCCATTTCTCCTCCAGGTTTATGAAGTCTACCTTGGAAACAGGGGCCCTAATAGCTATTTTGGATCAAAAGGGAATTTAACAACTGTCCTTAACATCCTCTGATAGGGAATGTGTACTCAGCTGTCATGGTGCTTGTGGCTGCCTCCCAGGTACAGATATTTTGCAGAATGGTTTACAAGCAAGCTATCAGCACTACAATTAAGTATGAACTATAACAAAAAATCTATAAATAAAAAGTGCCAGCATTTAAACTATAAGGCAAGTTACATTACCGGCTCAACATGCAGCTTAAAATAAAGTACACAGGAGCGGAGAAGGCAAAACGGAAGGAAAAGCTAAGTTAGAGTGAAAAGAAGGTGGGGAAGATGAGAAAGGAGATGGCTGGGGCAGGAATAACAGAGAAACCTATGAAGAAAATGAGAGCTTTGAAAAGAGGGGAACACGTTTACATTACGCTTCTGATTAGATAGCATTTACAATAGGATTTATGATGTCATTTTTTAAGTTAATTACAGGTTTGGGAATGGTCATATCATTAGTAGGATGGATTCCAATATGAAGAGGAGTGGTACTGAAAAAGTAAATGACTCTGGGCTGGCTGGATGTAGTTATCAGGTAATGTTCCAAAACTGCAGAGTTGCTGCCATACATATACAGGAGACTTCCGTTCCATTCACAGACTGTAAATATACTGTTTATGCAATAGAAGCAGTAGATGATGTGTTGCTATCTGGCCCCATGGTGTTATCATGTAATTCTCAGAACTGTATTATTGTCACATTATAATCTAGGACCTTTGTCTCATGCACACATAGCAAAATGTGGATTTCTTCATCCTGACATCAGTTATGCTGAGCCTTGTTTTTATTTAAAAATATAAAGAAAGGATCACTCATAATGTCAATATATCCTGTTAACATTACCTACTAATTGGTTCTCTGACAGAGTAGCTGATGCATGGAACACACTACCAAATTACATTAAAGCAAGTACTAGTTTAGATATTTTTAAGAACAGCCCGGACACTTATTATGGGAACAAGTGTTATGGTATACTGGCAAGCTAGAAGGGCTTTTAATGCCTGTGCTTGAAATATTTGTATTTAATTACCTTGCCTACATATTTAATTGCCTGTTAGTGCTAAAGTACCATTTACTGCACAGCACTTACCCCCCCACTCTTATCCTTGATTTAGATAGATGTGGTTGGTTCGAAGCTATGAGAGTATCTGCCTTTAACGTTGCCTACAGATTTAAATAACTGGCCTACTGTCATTAAAGCAGAAGTTGTTGCTTAACATTTATCTCCACTAATTAGATCACCAATACATTTATTCCCCTGGTTAGTTCATTGGTTAAATAAAGGATTTGTTATTGCTTTGGCCAGTGTTTGTAGACAACACTGACCCACAGAAATTAAATGACAAAATACACACACATAATGCAGAAACACTCACACACACACACACACACACACATATATATATGTATATATATATATATATATATATATATATATATATATATATATATATATATATATATATATATATATATATATATATATATGTGTATATATATATATATATATATATATATATATATATATATATAAAGAGATATGTTTGTGTCTACTGATTATGATCGAACAATCCCAACACTGGCATTCACAACGTCAACCAGAAAACTTTGACATAGTAGTATGTCAATCAGAAAATGACATTGCAAATGTTGACACCTTACTATGCAAGCATTCAGTAACAGTGTTAGCACCTGGAAAAATAAGACAATAAATAAAAAAAAAACTGTGCCCCCACACTTCCTGGTAATTATATATACTAACGCAGAGATCTCACAATATTGGGGAAAGCGCATACTCCTGTCTTTAAGGGAAAGGGGAGTAGGACAAACCCAGAGTCATACCCTTAAGTCTACTTTCATGTTGTGGAAAATAATGGAGAAGGTAATATTTGATAAGTTATTGTCAGAACTGGATAGGTTGGAACTTGAAATCATATACCAGCATACATATGTTGAAAATAGATATATTTCCACCTGCAATATGATGTTCTATAACAATATAATAACAGCTAAGAATGAAACATTGTGCTGTGATGTAATTTATATAGATTTAACTTCAGCATTTGACAGGCTTATACACAAAATTCTGATCAATAAATTAGAACAACTAGATATTGATGTAATATTGATAAGATGAATAGCTGCATGGCTTACAAATAGGACATGGCAAGTATCATACAGCAAGTGGACAGGTGACATTTTTGGTTACAGTCAGGGTGTCCCACAGGGCTCTGTCCTAGGCCCTTATGTGTTTAGATTTTATCTCTCAGACCTAACTTTTTCATCTGAAGTATTTTACAGTCTCTATGCAGATGACCTGAAATTGGGTAAACTGATTACATGTGTTACAGGTAGAGCACATCTGCAAAAGAACATGACTAAATTGATGATTTGGGCACAGGAGAATAATATGCTGATAAATACATCAAAAACTAAGCATATGAGATTTGGGAGACATTAATTGAAAGGTGAATATTTAATACAGCAAAAAAATGATTGAAACTATAGACTCATTTAAGGACCTGGGTATATGGGTAGATTCAGCTATGAGTTTTTAATCATATCAACGAACTGGTTAATGATATTTATAGAATTAAAGATTGTATAAAAAGATTTATAAAGTCTAGGAAATCAAAAATGATGAAGTCATTGCTTGTTAGTTACATTAGACCCTAACTTGAGTATGGAATAACAATATGGAAACCCTATAAGAAAACAAGCATGAGGAAACTGGAAAGAGTAAAACGGAAATAAACCAAGGGCATCCATGGATGTGAAAATGTAAGTTATTATGAAAGACTAAAATATCTGAACTTGTACAGTGTCTCTTACAGATATTTAAGAGGAGATCTTATTCAGGTATATAGAGTATTTAGGGACAACTACCTCTGGGAATGTTTGGGGTTATCAAAAATTACTAGAGAATCATCAGATAACCTATGTAGAAGGTTCTATAGGACTGAGAAGGGTACTAATTGGTTCTCTGACAGAGTAGCTGATGCATGGAACAGACTACCAAATTACATTAAGCCAAATACTAGTTTAGATATTTTTAAGAACAGCTTGGACACTTATTATGGGAACCAGTCTTTTGGTATATTGGCAATCTAGAAGGGCATTAATGTCCGTGCTTGAAATATTTGTACATCTATATATATGTATATTTCCCCACTACACATATTCTGCAGTCTTGCAGACCTGTTCACCATTTGCTTAGCCAACCAAAGGACCACTCCCATACCAGCCTAAAGTCACACACTAGAAGCATACACTTATAATAAAATTGTCTAGAGTATAACATAGAAAAAAAAGAAAATTAAATTCCGGACAACATAAAAAATTGATACAGTAGTTATACTATTTACAGAAGAGTATTATGTACAAAACACCTGCATTATAGAAGGATGACAATAGGGGAGGAATAAGTGTAAGAAATGAAGGTACAGAGGAGATTGAGAGGCTTAGGTATCATCTGTTCCTCCCTTACTCCATTTATCTACCTTTCCCTTGCCTTTCTTGCCATTAAGCCTCTCTATGGATTTCCTCTTTATCACGTATTGCAGTAATCTATTCCATGAACAGACAACCCTCTCTATGATGTATATTTATAGATTCAAGGAATAGTTAGCCCCTGAAATGGCTGCATGTGTCCCAACCCCTTCCTTCGTACTTAGGATGATCCCAACATGTATCCTGACCATGATCATGTGCACTCATTTCATGCCATTTACATTTCTTCTGGTCTCCACTGGAAAGTGATGCAGCTTTCCTATCTACACATGTTTGAAGTATCCTAATCTCCCAGTACATGTATGCCCTACAGAACTGCAGACAGTAGGTGTGGCTTTCCCAGGACCATGCAGTAAATGAGTATTACTTCTTTACGTCTGAACAGTACCCTTCTGGGCAGACATTCTAGAATTCTACTTGCTGCTAGCACAATCCTTTGCCATGCTCCTGATATCACAGCCCAGGTGTGCTAATCATCGCCTGATCGATTTCATACATTGTCCCTCTCAGGGAAGCTGCACTTCTTACAGCTGGAACTTCACACCACAGTAGTTGTGACATGAGCATAGTGGTTCGTATTGGTCTGTAGTGAACAATTGCCATGTTTCTGGCCATTCGATTAGTCTTTCCACGTCTTCCCTTACCTTGCCATCCTTCTTTGCTGGACCTGTCCAACATCTACAAAAGAGGGATGACCCTGTTCTCATTTTCCCTTAAACAGGTCTGACATAAACACATTAAGGAGTACTGATGTGAGTAGGAATCCCTTTGGCATTACAGTATTCACTTCTACTGTTTCTGATATTATCCTTCTAATCATAGTCCTTAGTGCCCACCCCTTAAATGATGCTGCAATGCTGCATCTCAGATTCAGTCTTGTCATAATACCTAGCAGTGTTCCAAATGGCTGCCTGTGTGGGACAAAGTTAAAAGCCTCAGTGTAGTCCATGTGGACAATACTGATTACTTCCCTGTCAGAGCCTGCTGTGTCCCTGATGTAAAACCAGATAAAGGTTGACTGAAAGCTGCTTCTAGACATAGCTTTCTGATGCTGTAAATTAATTATTATTGTTCCCCTCTCATCATTCTGTCTATGACCTTCCCTACTTCTACTGTAGGCTATAGTTCCCTGCTATCCCTTGTATTAAGCCTCATGTAAGTCATATTCCAGACTTCAGGGACTGCTGGTCTGTTCTGTTGAAGATACCTATCAGGAGATGTCTCAGTACAGTGGTCAGATTCTTGAAGACCCTTAGAGGCAGTCCATCTGGTTTCTATGCCTTATACTCCCTTTGGGCATTGTGTTCCCTCTCTAAATTCCCACGGTCATTCATCTTAGTATATTCCTCAACAATCCTTGGACTAAAGGGATTTCACTCACTGATTTTTGTTTGAGGAACAATACTATTAGTGTTTGAAATGCTACTGATAATTAAGAACATTTTGGAGCATTAATCTAATATCTAACATCAGGCCTTTCTAAATATTGTACATAGTTTATGTTGATTTTGTTAAAGAATTTATCATATTATCTATATTTAAGTTTATTATATTTGAATATATGTTCTTTATCTGTTGTAAATATAATTAAAATCTCTTGCTAAAAAAAAAATAGAATAGAAATCCAATTTTACCACTCCTTGCAAGAAATAATATTTTATTACTAATGCTAAATGTTGCAATCTATCAAGATTATTGGATTTAACCAGTTGAAAGGAAAGATACTTCAGAAAATAAGAATATATAAGCTACATTTTGATATAGCATAGTGGAAGTAAACAACAATAAATATTTTGTATTGGCCTAGAATGTCAGTGCACAGAAAGTGATGAAAAACAACAACATGTGTACTATCTGCCGTATCAGCAGTACTAAAGGAAATATGGTACCTGTTACATTACCAGGAGTCCAACAGGCACAGACTTATTAATTTTAAAGAATTCATGTACATAATATGTATGGATTATTTCTCCACATACCATAACTTAACAGGCACTAAGAGCAGCAGTGTGATAAGAGAACTGAAGTCTATGTTCCAGATACGGCCTAGTCAATGCTTTCATTTCTTTTCTTTTCTTTTTCTTTAAACGTTTTTTATTGATTTTCATGAAATAAAATAATACAATAAATATGATATATAAATATGCACAATATATGTCTTAAAAACATCAGAACAGGGAACAGTAACTATTTACCATGTCCATAACAGACATAATGTCATTGTTGTGATTACATTTTATCTAGTAGTTTTTCAAGCTTCAAGCACGTTGTGTAATCTTAGTAGTTCTTTCTGAAATTTGAAACTCCCTATTACATACAAGTTTAGCTAATAGTAAAAAATCTGTGAATGATAGGATTTGTTTACACTTCCAATTTGACGTAATGATTTTTCTTGCAATTGCAAGCAAGGACCAAAGAAGGTGCACCTGTATTTTGGGGATATGTGTTGGTATCGGTGCATTTAACAGTAGTAATGAATCAGATACTTCACATTTGTCCGACCACAATGCTTTTATGTAATTTCTGAACTCTGTCCAGAATGGAGTTACTATTTTACATGCAAGAAACATGTTACCCAATCTGCACAAAGTATTTCCTCACATTTCCAACATTTATTAAAATTATTTTTTTTATATCAAGTCCATCTTATGTGGGGTAATGAAGCTTCTATGGATGTATTTCAAAATGAAGATTTTCCAAGAAGGGGAAGACGCTGTGCCACTAATTGATTTAAGAACAAATTCTTTATCGCTATCTGAAAAAATGGATTTGTTTATTCTCTCTGTGAAATTCCATAAGGAGTCCTCTGGGATTTGCATATTGGTATTTAAAGATGTTAATATACTTGACAATGATAGAATATTATTAATGTGCAAAGTGTTTATTTCACAGAGAAGAGAAAGTATTTTAGTAAAGGTGTTTTGCTGGTGATATGACATATTTTGAATTCATTAACTATGTATTCTCTAAATATTTATATGTTCAACCAGTTGTTGTGCTTTATATTATACCTGGCCATAAGAGAACATAGTTCGTGGATATTATTATTGCAGAGAAACTGGTGCCAGAAAACTAAGCCATTTTCTTCCATTACTTTTATTTTAGATATGTTGAAAGAGTCCAGACATGTCTTCGTGTATGCTATGGGAAATATTAAAAATATTAAACTTTTTGTCATATGAGTTTTGTTTATTATCTTTTTAAAATTATCCAATATATAATTACTGAAAAGAGAATTTTTTTTATTCTTATTGGTATTGTAGAAATGTTCTTTGACAACAAGGAAGATTTTTTTATTTTCTGAGAATATATTATTGTCAATATTTGTGTCTATGTCAGATAATAAGATACTTACATGGAGATTTTTCCAATTAGAACTATATTTGGAGTTTAACCATTGGCTCATCACATTAAGTATGGTCGACTCCGCATAAAGTTCTAAATTTGGGAATGCTATTCCCCCATCTTTCCAGCTTCTGTAGTACCAAGCATGGCTAATTCTTGGCTTTTGAGGAAACCATAGGAAATTTATTAATATAGAATTTAGTTGCTTCATTAAGTTTTTGGATGGGGAGGCAATTAAAGTTTGGAAGTAAAACAAAATTTTGGGTAATATGGTCATTTTTATTAATGACAATCTTTCTTCTATCGTGAAATATATTTTATTCCATCTATTTAAAAATTCCTTAACTGTAGATAATGGGTAATTGTAATTTGTTTTTAAAGTATTATTCCGGTTTGACTTTATGAATATTCCTAAGTACTTAATGGTGTCATTTGCCCAGTTAAAATTGTTGTGTTTTTTTAGTAAATGCTTTCATTTCTGACAATTATACATAATTCAAGAATATAGAACTTAATAGAGCTAAACATGAGATGGAATATAAGCATGTGCCTTAAAGACCAGCATAGCCACAGTCAAACAAACATCTGGAGAGCAGTGAAAGACTAACAGCAGAAAAGTTGAAGCCCAGATTTACTAAAATGAAGAATGTTTCACTAAAATACTTCATTAGCTTTTGGAATCATGCACTAATGCCTTTATAAACCAAAGAGCACTGATTTTTCAGTGCACTGACTGGTCACATTATGTTTAAATCTTTTTTTTTAATTATCCAAGCATCTTCATTATTTCTCAGGGTGAACCTGGATTTAGACAGTAGGACAACTTGTGGATCCCTCTTAGTAAGTAGTGGGATGCTCCATTCCATAGCACTATGAATCGACCCTTTGAAATATCGTCCTGCTGCAAACTGCTCGATGTGAAGGAAACTATCAGCTCGTGATGGTTATACTAAGATGATGATCACACTAAACCATCTGACATGTAATATTCTTCAGATGGCATGTCCTAGCATGGAAAAGGGAATTATGATATGATCTACAGGTGTCCTCTACAATTTAGCATTTTCATTGATTTTCATGGTGGAACACATCCAGAAAAGGAAGTTCCTCAAAACCATATTTTAGGTCAAAATTTAATAAAGTAAAACCTTGAGTCCTGTACATGAAAAACTTGTAAAACTAAAGTTGTGTATTAGAATATATCAAATAAATATCATCTATTTAATACTGGAATCAAACAACACATTCTTAAAAGGATTAACAATGTAAAAAATAAATAAATGTAGATAAAAATAGGTGTGTATAATTTAAGACTAGTGATGCTCCTACCTGTGTGCTACAAACCTGCTTGAAGAATTATCTTTTCTGAAATTAAGACATGTTTGATAATATAAACTTCAATAAAGATACATTTCTATTTAGATTTTGATTTCTTAACCAAAGACTGTCTCGCATAATTAATACCAAGAACTTCAGGCATGCATATTTATAAATCTATAACACTGATTTGTCATTAAGATACCTGTTTTTAATGGAAATAAAGTAGATTTAATAGTTATGTCAACAGTCTCTAATAAGTGCTAGCTATAACTTTGCACAGATCAGAAAGAAAGTGATTTAGAAACCAAAAAAGAATCACAGGCCTAAAGCAGATGCCCTATGCTGACCATCTAAAAAAACTCCAGCTATACTCTGTGGCATACCGTCTACTTAGTGGCGATCTCTGCTTAACATACAAGGCCATGTCAAACCCTGAGATGTTGGACATGCTCCACTTAAAGAAATCCCAGTCTCTCAGAGCCACACGCTCCAGAGATCTAAACCTTGTTATCACAATGAACAAAATATGCTGGAGGGATAGGTTCCTGACCCAGACACTTCCTCATACTCCGGACTAGACTGCCCATACATGTCAGGCAGAGCGCCTCCTTGGCCCTCTACAAAAGGAACCTTGACAATTGCATGGGAGATAGGAAATTCACCTTGGGGATCACGTCAGTCGCCCTGCTAGACAGGGGTCCAGGGAAGTAAATATTGTGGGAAGAAATACCCAAGGAATTGTTATGGCTAGGCTTGTATAGGCCCTAGGTCTGATAGCCTAGTATCAACCTATGAACCTATAAGGGACCCCATGCTGCTGCAAGGGAGGCCTCAGTAAATGTTTGTGGATTGGAGGAAATCTATTTATCACTATAGCTGCATGATTGGTAGGTTTCAAAAAGGTCTATGGTAATTGCACCATATACAAAGGTTCTGTTAATCATCCAACAACCTTTTATATTTACATTTATTACTTATGTAATTTTAATTAGATAAATAGATGGAATCCCATAAATTCTTATTAAAAGTCACTGAATGCAAACTTTTAACTATTCCATGCTATACATTATCATACCTCAACTTCCTCAAACCTCCCTATTCTTTCTCTAATTCTCTTTTCCTTGCTTTTCTCAATCGTCTCCCCATTGTGTTTCTTTCTGACATAATCCAAGCTGAAAACATTCTCTCTGTATCTTCTGAATTAACTCTATCTCTTGCCACAACTTTCTGAACTATTAGCCCACTTTTAAGGTTTCTTATACTACAATGCTGAATAAGCCTAAATTGTTGATATACTGCTGGCTTAGTATAACCTATAACCTAACATTAGGATTCTGTGTTAGTACTGAATTAATAAAGGCCATCATAATCACCATTATCAGATAATAACATCAAACAAAGAGCAAAGTGGAGTCATTATTCAACATTTAATACCAGCTAAAGTAGCAAATTACACAATGTAACTGATGGTCCTATTCAAATGGGAACCAAACGGGTAAATATGGAAATGTTCCAAAGCTTACTCTACTGGTTTGGCCAAGGGCCCAGTCACAGCAGTAACTGGTGACATAAAAAAGGGCCCGGTCACAGCAGTAACTGGTGACCTAAAAAGGGCCCAGTCCCAGCAGTAACTGGTGACATAAAAAGGGCCCGGTCACAGCAGAAACTGGTGACCTAAAAAGGGCCCAGTCACAAGCAGTAACTGGTGACATAAAAAGGGCCTGATCACATCAGTAACTGGTGACATAAAAATGGCCCAGTTACAGCGGTAACTGGTGGCATAAAAAAGGCCTGGCCACAGCAGTAACTGGTGACATAAAAAGGGCCCAGTCACAGCAGCAACTGGTGACATAAAAAGGGCCTGATCACAGCAGTAACTGGTGACCTAAAAAGGGCCCGGTCACAGCAGTAACTGGTGACATAAAAAGGTCCTGGTCACAGCAGTAACTGGTGACATAAAAGCATAGGGATTGCCATAAGTCACGTCAATATCAATTTTATCCTAAAACAATACTGCCAGATGAATTAATTAATATACAAGTCCACAAATAATTATCCACCCCAAAATGTTAGGTGAAAAAAGAAAGTCCACATATTGGGGGGGGGGGGGTACAAGGCAACTTCCCTCAATGCAAAAAATGGTTTAAACTGTGTACTACCAAGTTTTGCAGTTTATTTTTGTTGGGACCTGAACTGGCAATGCCAGCTGGGTGCAGGAGAGCAAAAGGATCACTGTCATATTGGGACAACTAAAAGATCAGGATGATTGGGAAGTCCAAGGGAAAGCTAATTAGGGAAAACTGCTACAGTTTCTGATGAGGAAAGGCTTGCCAGTGCAGATTCCTATGGCTACTTGATATATGATAATATGCCACAAGGCTGAGGGGAAAGGTAAGACATGTGACGTGGTCTGGGACAGAAAGTTGTAATATATATATGCACATGATGAAGTCGTTTGCAATTTGGAAACAGAAGCCAATGATTAGAAGTGAGAGTTCTACTTAGTTGCCAGAGCAAAACATTGCATAGTGGTTGCTATTGCTGCAATCCTGTCCTGAATTAAATTTTATAGTACAACATCTCTAAATTACTTGCTAAGCACATAGACTGATGCAATAGTTAATGACAGGGGAGCTAAACTTTAGTTTAAAGGTAAAGATGGCAAGAAAATAAATATAACAAAAGTAAATGCAAAGGGATGAACACTGGAGAGGGAGCAAATGAAAGCTTAATGGCAAGGAATGTGGAAAAGACCCAGTCATGTAACACAGTGTGAAAGGGCTGCAGTGAGTTGGAATGTGATACTGCGTTATATGTGAGTGTGTGTGGACCTGAATAAAGAAGAGGTAATTATGTTACTCTGTATGTCATTGGTAAGGTCAAAGCTCAAATGCTGTTCATAGTCTGAAAACTGTCTCCAAACTTCTGCAATGTGTACAAACAGGTCCACTAAGATAGTTGGGGTATGGGGGGGGGGTCTGAGGTATTAGAAATGGTAAAGGCACAGGGTATGTACACTTTGGAGAACAGAAAGAAGGCAGGGACATGATATGATCTCAGCAGGTCTATATCATTTAAACAAAAGTTCAGAATGTCGATCGCTGTAAACAGCAAAAATGCAGATAACTAAATCCTTTATTGTGGGGGGCTGCACCCTCCTCACCTCCCACTAATTATATATACCAACTCCGAGATTGCACTACAGTGAGGAAAGGGCAAATTTCCCAATCTTCACTGTACCGCAATCTCACAAACAGACATCGATTATCGGCATTCTGAACTTTCGTTTAAATGATATAGACCCGATCTCAGCATATTGCTAGGGAGCAAGTGGGTATAAATTTAAGAAAAAAAAGCAAAGGATAGCTGGCAGCTGCAAGACAGAATATCTAATTCAGAATGTATGGAATCATTTTTAAGGAGCTGAGGTGGTTGCTTTAAATGATCAGAGACAAAATAATACATTGCATGTCAACAGAGATATTTTAAGGTTGTCTGGATACATGAAGACAGGAAAGGGAATGAATGGGAAATGTTGCTGCAATACTGATTATGCCTGACATACATCCTTGGTCTTCTTTCTACAGCTCATACATAGGTGAGAAGGGGAGGCACCGACGTCTGAATTAAGCAAAAGGGACATGCAGTATGGCAATAAAGGCGGATCAAAGGAATGAATAAATAAATGAAGGCAGATGTTATAAGCATTACATGCATTACATTAATAGTGGATATTTATGAAGGGTGCTTTTAGGGTAAGATCATGGCAACCAGAAATGACCCTCTGCAATCTAGCTTGCTATCATAATAAATTAAAGTACTTTACTCCATAAATATGATATATCATTCTTCTTTTTAGTATTTTCCTCAAAAGACACCCCAAAATATCTGTCAGTAAACAGTTTTATTCTGTGGTTTCTCTCTGTAGCAGATCATTATCATACAAGCAATGAAATCAAAAAGCAAGAAGAATGTAATAATTACCTAGCCACTCCTAAATGTCTGCACTTGCCGCCTGTGCGTAGAGTAATTAATCAACTGCAGGTGTTAAAAACAGATTATTCCCAAAACAGTCAGTCAGATAAAGCAAGATCCACACTGAGAAATGCTTGTTGATAAAGCTGTTTCAAAGTTCAGATTAAAAGGCAGTGCTTTTCACTTCGGAATACAACTTTACACCACAGTTTCCACAAAATAAAACTGTTTTATAATCAGTGTTCATTTCAAAAGGTACACTTAGTAGTTTGTATGTAGAAGTATCACCCATTAAATTCATAGATTCATAGGTAAGTACTAGGCTAGATGCCCTTGTAGGCCATTTTAAACCTAGCCCATTTTTCCTTTTGAGCATGAATTAACTTATCCCATTTGGTTAGAGTTTGGCCTTGCCCAAGCCAACGTCAATAACTATATATTACTCCAAATGAGAATAACGGTGATCATACCATAAATAATTTGAGGGGACCCATGCATGGGATAAAGCATTTAGGAGCTGCCTCTGTCCATTAGTAGCACAGGGGTAATCCTGGGGTAAATTTTTTGCTCCCCATCCATAAATCCAAGTTCAGCATGAATATGGTCAGGGATGAACTTTGTTAATTGTGGATATAAAGTCTGTTCCAGAGCAGCGACATCCTCAGCAAAATGTACCTGTCCCTCCAAACCATTCTGTTGATGTTATAGAAGAGGTTTAGATCCCTAAAACAAGTATTTCTGATGTCAGACACAGGCCACCTCTTAGCAGTCTGTAGGATACAGAGTATAGTGATAGGGCTTTGAGTTGGTCCATGTAGGACATGTTGTTTAGGCCATTGTATCCTTTTAGTAAGGTATATCCATGGGTGCTCCTGTTGTTGCATATGTCTGGGCAGATACATTCCAAAGGTGGCATTATATTCAGTGACTGGCCTAATGAGGGCAGAGTAAAGGGGAACAATGACATCCTTAGCTCTAGACACAATCTCTTTATTTGTAAGCTGTGAAATATAGGATAGTCTTACAACAATGGACATGTGTTGGTCAATCATTAGGCCACTGTCCACATAAGTTCCCAAACCCCAAACAACTGGGTCATCTCTTACGGGTGTATTATCAATGTAGTTATTGTCAATGTGGTAGTTCCTTGGGGTAGATGGCTTCCCAAAGGATATAATAATGCATTTTTTGGCATTTAACTTCTGTCCACAATGTTGGCACCAGTTACTTATTTGGGACAAATCTTCCCATAGGATGGCTACCACTTTTGGGGATTCAATGACTGCAGTCATTTGCAAACTAAGTCAGCTACAGCCCTTTGGTATTAGCTTTTACTTCAAAAAAGTAGATGCCAGACAAGAGGGGTCCCAGCACAGAACCATCTAGCACAGAGCCTAGAACATTCTGCTTTCCTCTCAACATAACATCAGGGATCAATGTCACCAGCTACAGTTTTGTAGTGACACACTCTAAAAGACAGTGAAATACCAATACCATGCTTCAAAGAATATCAAAACTGTGTGAGAAGCTAGAAATCCCTTAAATGTTTAAACCATATTAGTACTAACTAATGTTATAAAGTAGCATAGCATATATAGTGATACGCTACCTGACATGGAAATCGAGACCTAAAATATCTCTGTTTATTTTATAAACTACACTTTCAGAGCAGGTACTGTACCCACTTGGTCCATATAAGTAAAGATGCACTCTAGGTAATATCACTATTATAAATCAGCATAAGGTAAATTAAAAAGAACATTTCCAAACAGCAAACTTAAAAACGGTAGAAAAGCCTTTTTTATTTTTACTTCACAGTTATTTGTATGCATATAAATGCATGTGTGACTGTACATATTTTATTATGCAACACATACTAGACAGTGCTAAGGAAAACACATGGCTGCTTCATTAGAGCAAGATTAATCTTTCACCTTGAGATATCGAGTGCTGATAAATTCTGATAGAACCATTGTGACCTCTTCATGAATACTGAGCAGTGCTGTGTGAATAAACCACACATTATCAGCATAACAGTAAGCAGCTTTTTAAAAGATTTAAAATTCATATGCCAAACACTTCAGATTTCACTATGAGAAATACATGACATGACTGTATAACAGCTTAAAGAAGTGGAGAGTTTTTTTTTTATTTGAGAGGAAGACTGCAATTATTTAAAGTATTAGTCCACCTCAGAAAATACATTTAATGTACTAAATAATACATAGACAGTTTGCTAGCATTTTTCATTTATGTAATTGTGATTCAGACTTATTTTGTATTCCCTTGAGGGAACATAAGTCTTTTTATTATAAAACATACTCTGGCAAAAAGTCAAAATTGTGTCCCTAAATCTATTTATTTTATTTCTTTTCTAAAAATAGATCAAAGTTCTGACCAAAAATTACATTTGCTTTCCCCAAATGGATTATGTTTTTATACAACTAAAAAGAAAGAAATGTGCCCTTATCAATGCAGTTTTCTAGGAAGTGACTTTAGTAGTATGTGAAAATAAAGCACTGTTGCAGAAAAGTAAGAGTTCAATCACAGATAAGGACAATTTAACCAAAGCAATCTCCAATTTTCAGTTTACTCAAGGTGGGTTATAAAACTATCTCCTCCTTTTAACTACAGTTTCCATTTGTCTATTGTAAACTTTGCATATGTCCTGAATCAGTCTTATCCAAATCAGAGTTGTTTGTATTTACGGGGCACTGAAAATATTTAAGGAATAAAATTTAATACATTTTGCAGACATAATACAAATGTAGACAGAGCTAGATGAATTTTTATATATGTGTGTTTATATGGCTCTGTATGTCAGATGATCGAATTTTCAGAAACTTGGCATTTATATGACTGAGTTTCTGAAAACAAGAACATCAAACCCCCCCCCCCCCAAAAAAAAAGCACAAAACTGTACTTTTTTTACATTTATGCAGGGAGGTAAGCCCCCAACACCCCCCTGCAAATTATACATATCAACTCCGAGATAACACTACAGTGAAGAAAAGGGTAAATTTCCTGATCCTTGCTGTACCACGAACTCCATTCAAAAGCTTCAAGTTCCCAAAATCTCGACCGTATGAATTTTGAATTTCTAAAAACTCGAACAACTGACAGGGATCCATGTACATATATATATATAAATAAATATATATATATATATATATATATATATATATATAAACTGTTTGTGCATAGATATACGTTTTTAATGCATATGTATGCATGCGTATGTATGTGTGAGCTACACATAATTTGTGTGTGTGTGTGTTTATCTCTCTATCTTTCTCTCTCTCATATATATATATATATATATATATATATATATATATATATATGTATGTGTGTGTGTACAGCCCAACAACAACAAAAGCATTTGGTGAGCACTGAACAATTCTTATATGGGGGGGCTTTGCCCTTCACACCCCCCGCTGATAATATACATACACCATCTCCAAGGTCACACTAAATTAGGGTAAGGGCAGGTTGTATTACAGCTATGTTACTGGTAAGTAAGTAGGCCAACTATGGCCATTCAATGATTTGCCTGTTTGGTAAAAGTGTAGTTCTATGTGTAGCATTCGATGTTACCATTTGATGTAATATTAATTTGATGACTGAACACACACACACACACACACACACACACACACATATATATATATATATATATATATATATATATATATATATAGCGAGAGAGAGAGAGAAAGAGAAAACTTAATATTGTTGATTCAATAGTTGGTCTACATCTGTTTGGGTGAGAAAATTTTGTTTACTAAACAGATGGCCAAGAGGTGTGCAAGACTGCACAATACTTGGCGTAGGGGAATATGTCCTTTTTCTGATATTGTGTGATCTTGGAATTAATAAACATAATTAGCAAGGGATATGCGGGGTTTGAGGAGGCTTGTCCCCCTGTAAAAAATGTTTTTTTGTTTTAATTTTACATGCTATGAGACTGTTGCTTGGCACATGTGAAGTGCCAATGTTTTTTCTTGTTTTGTTTTTTCACTCAGAGTTGAGGGAGGTACCAGACCAGGGAACTGAACTGGGTACCAAACAAGATAGCTGTGGCTCTGAAATTGATGAAGAAAACATTTAGCTCCATGTAGTAAATGAGGGGAATAACAGAAAACCAGTAACAAGTCTATTTATAACAGGTTCTTTTGCTTAGTTCTTATTCCATGAGCTTTATTCTTAAAGAGTACATTGATTTTAACCTCAAAATTAGACAGAATAAAATAGTATTTAACAGTTATCACTCACAAGGTTTCAGTTTTTTCACTTAGTGGTCAGCAAGAGTATTTCCTATAAATTTGCCTGTCTCTATTTAGAGTACAGAACGGCTCTTGTAGTTTCAGGCTTCAGGAATACTTTCACATCATCTGCTTTCAGGGCTTCCATCCAGTCTGTGGTCATAGTTCTCTTGAAACTCCTCTCTATAACCCTCTCTACATCCAGGAGTTAGGAAAGTAACCATTTATGGGTAGTGGCCCAAATATAGCTCTAGAGGCAGGAGTTCCTTTCTTAGTTGTTATGAAGATTTACCTACATGTTTCAGACTACCTGTACACGGTGATAGGAGTAATATATTGCGATATGTAATATATTACAATTTCTAGTAACTAGTAATATAACTAGTTACTTTTTCAAAAGAATAATAAAGTAATAGTAATATATATCTTTTTTTAGTAACTAGTAACTTAAATGTGAGTTACTTTTACTTAAACCAGTGGTTCTCAATGTGGACGATATTGCCCCCTAAAGAGTGATAGAAAACGTTCGGGGGCCCTGGATTGTAGGGATAGTAATCAGCTGTTATGAGGTAATAGAGAC
The DNA here is from genome assembly GCF_019279795.1 of Protopterus annectens. Lineage (NCBI taxonomy): Eukaryota > Metazoa > Chordata > Ceratodontiformes > Protopteridae > Protopterus > Protopterus annectens. The sequence goes on from NC_056728.1 coordinate 1,236,257,232, forward strand.
TTTGAATGGGCAATTTGGATAAAAAATTAAAACATAATGTTGGCACAACTCCTAGCATTCATAACATAGCTCTCAACTGTAGCAAATTCCTTGGAATTTCCTGGTCTTGGGCTCAAAATAATAGCTTGCCATGAATTCCCATCTGGCCCTATTAAATCCTGATTTTGGTGTGCAGACAAGGGGGCTGGAACCATCCCACTTTTAAGAGGCTTCAATTAAAAAAAAAAAAACACCCTGTGATGGTGGCATCTTGTCCTCTAAGGAGGACCATTTGCTACTCCTTACTGACTACAGGAACAATTGCCGATGTTATTGATTTCATGACCCACATGTAGTTAATGCCAGAGGAGGCGTATAAGGATTCAGATTCAGGCATCTATTATTCTAATTCACTTACGAATTTGTGTCAGTATGCATTTTGAACAATAATATTAACTGAGTTGTTGAAATCCTCAACAATTTAACAGAAAATCAAGCATTTGCCAGATGCAGGGCAAAGAAAAATGAAGTTAAAATCAGGAATAATTGGTAGGCATGATTGAAAAGATAATGACATACTACCTCCAGGTTACTCCATACTATGGGTGGATAGACTCAACAAAAGAGGAGGTAGAGTTGCTGTCCTCTTTAAAGACCATCTCACTTTAACTTTCCTTGAATGCAAAACCCCACAACTGGACAGTGCAGAAATCATCTATACCACACTAACCATAAATTCAAGAAAAACACGTAATATAATTGGTTGCTAGATCCCACCTGGAAATAATGTCCCAGTTACAGAATGTCTATTGCACTGGGCAAGTAGTACCCTTAATCAGGAGCCATTCATACTGGGTGATTTTAATTTAGACTGGTTTACATGTGATACAGATCACCCCATCCATCACATAAACTTGCATGGTTTTACACAAACTATTCAAGAACCTACCTGAATAGATAAAGCTAGTAAAAACAATCCACCTTGGACTGGATATTATTAAATAACTCCTCTCACTCATTCCAATCAAGTTGCCTTCCTGATGGTTTAAGTGACCACCTCCACATATTTCTTATATGACAGCACATATTCCCACCAAAACCTACTATGTTTAAACAACTCAGAAAAAAACATAACTTTAATTTTGACAACTTCCTAGCTGACCTACAAAGGTGCAATTGGACTCCACTCAAATACCTTGACCTAGATGATGCAGTGAACCACTTTAATAAATCTTTCTTAGATATATTAAATGCACATGACCCTGTTAGAACCATCAGAGTAAAATCAAACTATGCCCCCTGGCTAAGCAGAGACACCAATGCCCTTCTGAAAACTAGAGATAAAGCCTGGGAAATATGGCTTAAGACTAACACAGTAGTTTCTAAACAACAGTATCAAGAACTTAGAAATAAGGCAAAAAAACAAATAAAACAGGATAAAATAAATTTCTGTCATACCATTTAAAACACACATACAAAAAAAAATCTTAAAATTTCTGGCCAGCTATAAACTCAATCCTTCTCCCAGGAAATCTACTACACCAACACCAAACATCCACACCAATTCCGATAGCATAGCTACCATTTTTAACAAACATTTTACTGAATCTATAATTGCCCTTTCCAAGCAGCAACCCCCTACTCCTGATACCAAGCCAGCCAAGTCTACAACCAGCAATGCCTCATTCGCTTTCTCCCCAGTTCCTACAGCCACTGTAAAAAAACTACTAGAGAAACTAAAACCTACTACACTTGCCGTAGATAACTTACCCAGTGAATACCTCAAAACTGCAGATGAATCTATAGCCTTCCCAGTATCAATCCTTATAAATAGATCCAGTCTCGAAAACAAGGTCCCTCAACTGTGGAAAATGTCCCATGTAATCCCAATTCATAAAGGGGGACCTTCCACAGAACTGACAAACTATCAGCCAATTGCTATTCTTTCACCTCTTTCTAAGCTACTCGAAAGGTGTATTTGTCTCCAGGTCATGAAATTCTTACTAACAAATAACCTTCTCGCAAACACTCAGCAGGAGTTTCGCCCATCACATAGTACCACTACAGCTCTCTTATCCTTCACTAATACTGTAACCCATCACAGGAATAACAACTTTGTATCTGCCATCTTTCTAGACCTATCAAAAGCTTTTGATGTGGTCATCCATTCCAAACTAATAGATGTACTAACTGAACTATCCTTCTCACCTTCTGCACCAGCATGGTTTCATAACTATTTATCTGTCCGTCAACAATCTGTTCTATGGCAGGGTGACCTATCTCCATGCCTTCCTTTATCCACTGGTGTCCCCTAAGGATCTATCTCGGTCCCTCTCCTTTTCTCCCTCTTTACTAATAATCTGCACAAAGCTACTCCACATGGTTCTATAATACAGTATGCAGATGATTCAGCACTTATCTGTGCTGCCACTTCTCTATCGGCTCTTCATTTTCAAACACAGGAATCTTTCACTTCTGTTGAAACATTGTTAGCCAATGCCCATCTAATCCTGAACTCAAACAAGACATTATTACTCTTCCAACCTAACAAGACATCCATCTCATGCCCACCATTTAACATAATAGCTAAAGACAATACTGTCATCTCCCCGACAACCCATACAAAGCTTCTTGGAGTGGAAATAGACAATACCCTAAAATTTGACTTGCATGTCTCCCTATCTATAAAAAAGTCCATAAGAAACTTGGAAGTCTATATAGGCACAAAATGTTCCTGACCACAATGGCCAAAATTACATTAGCACAAACTCATCTACTCTAATATATGCCTCTCCAATTTTAACTAATCTAAGGAAAACTGACTTATCTAAGCTAGAAGCATGTTATAATAAAATTGCTAAGTTTGCATCTGACTGCCCATATAGAACACATCACTGTAGAGCTTTAAGGATACTAGACTGGCTTGAGCTTCCCAACATTATTCTTTACAACAAACTCTCTCTAACTCACAAAATTGTAACACAACTAACTAGAACCTCTGCACTACAAAATCTCATCCTTCCTTACAGTTCCAGCAGACCACTTTGCTCTAACAAGAACTTACTCACCATCTCCAAGGCCAACAACACTGCAGGAGAATCTTTATTTTCCAATTATATATCTCGTATATGGAACTCCCTTCCTAACATCATTCTCTCAATCTCATCCACTAACCACTTTACGCCATCACTTAAAGCTTATCTAAAAAATAAGTGGCTATGTTCATGTACTAACCCCTTATTAGTGCTCTGATGCATCACAGTATACTCAAAACATATCCAACTTCTCTCCGGTGTTTAATCCTTTGATCCTACTGACCTGTCTTAACCTTATATCTTGACATAAGTCATACCTACAATAGTTCTAGCTATGTTCAAAGCCCATGTTTTGTTGTCATGATGCAACATATTTGTATGTTCTTATGTATACTACATTTTGTTTACTTTATACTTTTTTGATTATTGTAATGTGTGCATGAAAATTTACTGTTACTCATGGAGCTTTTCTCCCCGGGCCTCTGCTGAAAAAGGACCTGTGTCCAGTTGGACTTCCCCAGTAAACAAATGTTAAATAAATAAATATTATCCTGTTTGTAAGGTGGACGTTGTGTTAGTGAATCTGTGTTTCAAATGTTTCCCTGATGCAAAGAAATGCAATTTAAGAGCTGGTAGCCCGCAGAACTCGTATATCATTCAGCATCTCAGCACAAAAATTTTAAACACAGCCATTAGCCAAACATAATGTGTGGAGGGGGCAATGGTCTGAAATCAGGAACAAATTTTCAATAGGGCACTTATAAACTTAGAACAGTTTTAGAATGATACGTTTTGCGTTGGTGTGCATTTTCTGAAGGATATCAAGAATTAAAACATTTTCGAGAAAGTAATACACTGCAGTCAACTAATAATGATAATAATTAAAGCTGTACCTGACTGACGTAACCACAGAATTCTGCACAAGCATGGTGTTGTATTAAAATAATGCAGGTGTACAGGTGTACAGGTTTTACAAACTAACAGAGCCATGCATACTCTTCCAGTCGTAAAAGAGCATCTGCAAGTTAGTAAGTCTATGAGTAGAATGGGAAAATATTTTAACTGTCCTCTACAAGCGTATGTGCCATAATTAAGGTTAGGTATCTTAAGTCGCAACATTAATAAAAAGTAAAAGCATCCACCACAAAATACAGCATTTAATTCCTGCTTTAGGTCTGAAAGGAGGCAACTTCAACTCTGGTATGACTACTAATTTGTGCTATGGATATAAACTCAGTCCGCACTTACTGCGGAATTTAAACTAGTCATGCCAAGGTAAGTGTGAATGAGTGTATGAGTGTATGACTGTACAGGTATATGTTAGTTAAACTGGTGGTTCTTTTTTTTGTATGAGAGAGATAGCGTGTGTGTGTGTGTGTAAGAGCAGAGAGAAGGTGTGTGTGAGTGTGTGTGTGTGTGTGCGTGTGTGTGTGTGTGTGTGTAAGAGCAGAGAAAAGGTGTGTGTGTGTGTGTGTGTGTGTGTGTGTGTGTGTGTGTGTGTGTGTGTGTGTGTGTGTGTGTGTGTGTGTGTGTGTGTGTGTGTGTGTGTCTATTTAATTTAAACTAGCCATTCGTATGACAGATAAGGTGTGTGTGTTACTGTGTCAGAAAGTAGGTGTGTGTATGGCTGTGTGACTGTGTGAGAGCAGAGAAAAGGTAGATGAGTGTGTGTGTGTGTGTGTGTGTGTGTGTGTGTGTGTGTGTGTGTGTGTGTGTGTGTGTGTGTGTGTGTGTAAGAGCAGAGAGAAGGTGTGTGTGAGTGTGTGTGTGTGTGTAATGTGTGTGTGTGTGTGTGTGTGTGTGTGTGTGTGTGTGTGTGTGTGTGTGTGAAAGAGCAGAGAAAAGGTGTGTGTGGTTTAGTGTGTGTGTGTGTGTGTGTGTGTGTGTGTGTGTGTGTGTGTGTGTGTGTGTGTGTGTGTGTTTGTCTGTGTGCGAGTGCAGAGAAAAGGTGTGTGTGTGTGTGTGTGTGTGTGTGTGTGTGTGTGTGTGCGTGAGAAAGAGCAGAGAGAAGGTGTGTGTGTGTGTGTGTGTGTGTGTGTGTGTGTGTGTGTGTGTGTGTGTGTCTGTGTGTGTGTGAAAGAGCAGAGAAAATGTGTGTGTGTCTGTGTGTGTGTGTGTGTGTGTGTGTGTGTGTGTGTGTAACCTATATCTCAACTGTCCAGATTCAGCCTCATAGTTTTGGTCTCTTTCCCATAAAATTTGTGGTTTTCTGGTAAATCACAGAGGACTGAAGTCACTAAGTAATAACATATATATGAGTTTCAGATTTCATATCCTTTATAAAATGCATACTAACACACCTTTTGTTATTCTATCAGCTTTCTAAATTTATAAGGCAATATTTTAAATTCTGTCCCTATTTTTGGGTCTTTTCCCTCCCATTATGCTAGACTTTGACCAGATTTCTTGCACCAAGAGGTTGAGAGGTATAGTACTGCAGAATTTAGAAAGTACCAATTTATTATGCTTTAAATTTTTTAAAAAGGTAGTTATGCACTTACCATAATGTTCCATCTGTGTTGCCAATCTCGACTTTTATTCTCACTGATGGGTCAGATCTGATGAATCAGATCCATTTCAGCCTTTCCAAAAGCTCGAGGTCTTCAGCAAAGCTCCTGCGCATCCTTCCCTACCCATAATGCAGGTCCCTAACTTCCTAAGATTTTGTTTGTCCACCATGAAATCATACAATTGATCAAAACGTCTCTTACATAGATCAATACTTAAAGTATATACGTACCTAACTGGGCCAACCGCAACATTTCTGAGGCTATGGAGATCTGTCAACCCAATAACTACTTGGCCTCCCAGGAGTATAGGCAGGGAGTATAAAGGGTGGGTTATGAGAATAAAGGTCGAGATGGACAGCACACATGGAATGTTATGGTAAGTACATAACTTCTTTATGTGTTGTTGTCAATCTTGCCTTTATTCTCACTTATGGGAAAGCGTCCCAAGCAACCTGCCTCTTAAGTGGCTCATGGGAGAATATTCGTCAGAACCATAGAACCAAAAGCGGCTCTAATCCTGGAGGCCACATCCAGTTTGTAATGAGTAATGAAGGTATGAGGTTTTGCCCATATAGCTACAGAACAGACATTATCCAAGGGTAACCTTGCTTGAAAAGCTTTAGATGTAGCTATTGACCTGGTGGAATGAGTTTTAACAGGGAAAGGAGCTTTAGCTGTAGGATATACAAAAAGTGAGCCATCTAGATAAGATAACTTTTCAAAACTGGTTGACCTTTTTAATCTTAGAGTAGGAAGTAAAGAGCTGATCTGATTTCCTTAATTCTGACGTTCTGTGCAAGTAAAAACGAAATTGTCTATGAACGTACAGACGATGCAAAGAGTATTTGCCTTTGCTCTGGTAATTTAGGAAGAAAACTGGCAGCTCAATAGATTGGTTTAGGCTACTTTCCGACTCAACCTTTGGAAGAAAGGAAGGATTAGTGCATAAAGAAACTCTGTCCTTATGAAAAACTAGGTATGGGGGCTTGAAAGACAAGGTTTGCAACTCTCGTCTTGACTCTAGTCCCTGGCTTGTAGCAGAAGATGCCTAGTCGGAGCTGTTATGCACCAGTCGTCCAGACATGGAAACACCCAGAATCCCTGGCATCTCAAGGGAGCCACCACTACTGCTTTGTATTTGATGAACATCCTGGGGGCTATAGTAAGACCAAAGGGGCAGAGCTCTAAACGGGAAGTGACTGGCTCCTAGCCAGAAGTACAAAAACCTTCTGGATCGCTTTTCCATATGAATGTGGTAGTACGCATCCTGAAGGTCCATAGAGCATATCCAATTGTCTTTTTCCAGGAATGTAAGTATTGACTGCAGTGTCACCATCCGTAACTTGGTCTTTTTTACAGATTTGTTCAGTTTACTGAGATCCAAGATTGGTCTCCAGTCCCCTGCTTTCTTTGGAATTAAAAAGAATCTTGAGTAAGTTCCGGATCCTCTCTGGTCTGCAGGGATTTCTTGGATGACTCTTTTTCTTAGCAACTTTTGAATTTCCAATGTTTCTTGCTCTTTTTGACTAGGTGAAACATCTGGAAATGACTTATTTATGGAAGTGGTGAAGAGTCAGGGAATTATATATCCCCTGGATATTATGTCCTGCACCCATTTGTCTTTTGTTATCTTTTGCCAGGTTTTGCTATCATCATCACTGCTGACCCAGTATTTCTCATCCATTACTTTTACTTTCATGGAATAGTCCATATTTGTTCCTTATTCTATCCAAAAAAAAACAAAAAAAAAAAAAAAAGTTCCTTGTGAACAGAGTTTCTAGCAAAGTTATCTAATGTTCTGTAATAATTTGTGTATTCAGCGATTCAAATTTTATGTAATAATCTGCAAATAACTTCTGTACATGCATTTATATATTAATCATTTTATGTTAATCTTTTTATGTTAATGTTTTTTATGTGGAGCTTATCTCCCCAGGCCTCTGCTGAAAATGGACATACATCCAGTTAGACTAGCCCAGTCAACAAATGTAAAACAAAAATAAATAAATAAAATAGAGACAATTGCTCCTCGACTGCCTCCAGAGGTGAGCAATCAGGCACTGCTTCAGGAGCGCTAGAAGGGTCTGCCCTGATTCTGCAGGTATCCTCTGCCATGAGGGCAGCATCTTCTGTTATTGTTCCCCCCTCTGCCCTGGGACAACTTCCACCTTTTGTGTCCTGGTAAGCCATCTGTGATTTCTTGAACCACATCTTTCCGCAACCTTTCTGACTTTTAGGAAATGTCTGGTTGGTGTGGAAAAATGTACTGCAATGGCAGACAAGGTCTTACCTTCCTGTTCACACTTGGTGAGTGTTTTTTTCACTTTAGGCCCAAAGAGGGACAAGCCATCAAAGGGAGCATTAACAAAGGAAGGCTTGAAGGGCTCCATGAAATCACAAAGGTGCATCTAGGCCTGCCTCCTGATAGAGATGACTGAACCCGCTGCCCTATTCATTCCATCTGCTGCCTATGAAATGACTCTCATGGACGAGTTGACAACTAAATTGAGAGTAGTGAGCTGTGCATTGATCTTATCTGCCATTGCTCAAGCTACAGTTCCATGGAGGGAATCTGATAGTTCCTTTAACAGGTCCCTCTGTAGTCTAGTGAAATGGGTCAGATAGTTCAGCAACTGTAAAGTAAAGGCCACTGATGAAAAGACATGCTTCCCATATATATCCATAGCCCTGGAATCCTTATTAGGAGGATGGTTAGAGGAACTGGTCTCAGAAAGTTCCTTTTTCATGGCGGCCTCCACAACCATGCATTATGACATCAACTGCTACACTTTTGGTTAAGAAACCTGATCCTTTGGAGCTGTAATATATTTGTTTGGCCTCCTAGGAGTTGGTTCTATAGAATCTGGGGTCTCCCAAGGCTTCAGAGATATTAACTGAATAAGCTGATTGGAAGGAGGGGTCACCCAAGAAATTGAAGGGTGAGATCCAAAGGCCTTCAGGTATACCAACTCCTCGGCTGAAGGGGAGGAGGACTGCCAGTTATCTCTCTGTTTCAAAATTTCTAGGATGTTTCCAAAGGAGACATCCTAAGGAGGCAACTGTGTGGACCCTTCTGCTTCATCAATGTTGGTATCGGATGTTTTGGACTCCTATGGGGAGTTGAGATGCTTCCTCTTGCATGTTCTCTTCTGAGGGACTTCCTCAGTGGGGTATTCTGGAGAAGTTTTGGAAGGGGGGGATTCCCCAGAGGGCATCCTGAGGCCTGGGATCCCTGCATTCCTGTGGATGGGTGTGAGTAGGCAAAGACATCTGCACCAATGAGGGAGGAAGATCCCTGGAAGTTTATGTCTTAGACTTTGGAGTATCATCACCCTCCTCATAACCTTGAAGGCAGAATGCCCCCACTCCCAAGAATGCCTCAGACCCGACAAAGAAGTTGTCAGAACCGGTAGAACCTCTGGAGCAGGGGACAGGGGTTTCAAAGCTGAGGTAGAAACCAAACTCATCCACTCTGAGGCCCCAAGAGGCAGGATAGGATCCAAGGAGATCCGAGCCAGCTCTGAGGACCTGACTGGAGAGAGTTGGCTCCCAGAGGTTTCCTGCTCTGACTGGGCAGAAACGCTCAGGGCAGATATTTGACCCAAGGAGCCAACAGGTCCTAGATCTGATACTGACACAATCTGAATGTCGGAACCTTCTGGCTCCAAAACCACAGGATAGATCGGAGGAGGAAAAGGCACCAACAGGGAAGATTGTATCTGATTCGACTCCTTTGGGTTCAGATCCAAAAGTAACTTGGCCAAAACAGGTGTCTTTGGGAGCCTCTGCATTACCCTATTCACATTGTTATCAGAGAGACTCCTGGTTGACCAGGTAGAAAGTGTAGAAGACCTGGATCTAGACAGGAATGGAGAAGGGAACCAAGAATTGATCAGCTCCAAGGAAGGAGATCAGCTCTGCTATCAAAACTCTGAAGGCAAGGAGGATTTGGAAGCCGAGGGTTCAAAATCAGTTGACTTTGAATCTGGCGGTTCATTCTGCTCCAACAAAGTCTTGGATTTTACCATCTCTGCCTACTCTGTAGGTTTAGTCAGAGCAGATAGTTTAGGTTGTTTTGATTTTGGCTCGGATGGAGATTTTGGAGTTGTAGAAGGACGTTTCCCCACTTTTTCAGACTTCGACTTTGAAGAAGAAGCAGGAGAAATAGCCTCAAAAAATGGGGTTTTTAGTAACCCCTTCAAGATCAATTTGTTTTTGCACTGCATGAGTGCTCTTTGATAAATCCGTGTCAGACAGAACAAGATTCTTGCAAGTGAAGAGGCCCCAACAGTACACACATATGGTGTGTGTGCCACTGAGGGGGATCTTCTTTCCACATTGCTCACACTTTTTAAACCCAAGAGGCTTTCATTCTTTGCTCCCTTTTAAGACATTTTAGCAGGTCGTTTAACTATCAGACTACAGACAGACAAAAACTGCATAATAACAATATATATATATATATATATATATATATACATACATACATATATATATATATATATATATATATATATATATATATATATATATATATATATATTTAAAGCAGGATTGGGGAATGCCCTGTAACTGAAATGGATATTAGTTAGACACCCTCTAACTAAAATGGATGCTAACAAGGGACAGGGGTGAAGAAAACAACTACCTAGATACTAACAGTAATAGTAACTATAACAATAAAGAAAACACCCTTTAAGTTAAATGGATGAGTGCTAGACATCCTCTAAGTTAAAAGGATACTAACGCAATCTAAAAAAAAGGTAATTAACCAGAAAGGTAAAGTTATCCAAGTGAAAGTTTATAGAATATTAAGGGGAAAAGGGATTTTAACTATATAATAACAATATAATAACAATAGAGATACAAATAAAGATAGAAATACTAATGAAAATAATAAACTTAGTACAGAGCTTGCTAGAAAATCCTTTTCACAGAGAGACAAATGAGATCTGAGGAAGTTAGGGAACTGCATTATGGGTAGGGAAGGATGCCCACAAGCTTTGCTGAAAACCTCGAGCTTTTGGAAAGGTCAAGATGGATCCGTCACATCGGATCTGACACATCAATGAGAATAAAGGTGAGACTAACAACAACATATCTGTTATTTTGTATTGTTTTGAAGTTGCATTAAACAACAAGTGATGCAGTTATCAACGAGGAATGCTACAAACAAGGGCCTCCTCCACACCCATGCTACTTAATTATATTAAGTCTGAGATAACCATACCACAGAATCAATTGAATTCCCCAAGATATCACACTCTTGATGCTTGTATACATATCTTATCAACCAAATGTTTGCCATCACGTTTCAGTGCTGATAACAGCTGTTTCACTACATGTATGTGGTTATTATTTGTGCTGCTTATTAAAACATGATATTTAACAGTGCATCACAATCCACTGTGAAACTTTTTGCAATATTTTTAATGTAAAACACAAAAATTTCACCAGCAGACAAACCACATTAGTAGCCAGGAACCAGAGAAAAAAAGCACAGGTGAGGAAACACAGCAGTCACAGTTCAAAATACCCAAAGGTAAAGCAGGCAGCAGCTAAAATAAATCCAAGTTTAATGCATATATATGTCTGACTGGGCATTGTTGCCCATTTTCAGCAGAGGTCCAGGGAGAAAATCTCAACATTATGAATGTAATATAAGCAATATAATCATGAGAAACATCAGATAAAGCAAGGAAATTACAGTGATCAGTAAAGTTAATACACCATTCAACAGCATTTTACAGAATAGTATAAACACATCATATGACTTTGTTTGACAGTAAACGGAGTACAATGTAGACTCGATTAGTATGCAATTAAGGGAGAAGTTATAGACACAGTCAGTGAAAGCATGTATTATTCTACAACACAACCAAAGAATATATACTAATGGGACAATAGGGGGATTATTTGTGCTTGCTAACAAGGTAGGGTTCTCTTTTAGCAGGATTTTACTACATAAGTAGCCTACTGTTATCTATGTGCAGTTTGTAGGTTGCAAAACAGAGGGGGTGGGGGTGGGAGGGTTAGTAGGTAAGAAGGATATTAGGGGTAAGTATTAGATAAGTAAGCAGAAACACTAATGGTTAATACCTAATCAAAAAGGTTAAATTATAGTTGCAAAGGAAATGGTATGATAAGAGTTCTACTCCCACCTCCAAAACTTTGTTTGCTGTACTCAGCTTTATAAGACACGGTGGGTGCACTGTTCAGTACATACAGATCCTTGTACTTCTGCTAAGGGGTTTCAATACTCATATTCTGAATGGCAGATACCTCGAGGAGTATGTCTGGGAGAAATCATTAGTCGGATCTGAACCTCAGTGCAGAGTTAGTTTGGACTTCTATGCTACACATGGATTGTCCACAGTGAAGAGTGTGTGAACACAGGAATGCTCATATGTAGTCATTAGTACAAGAACTTCCTGGAACAATGAATGATGTTGTGGTCATGTCATCAAAATGGAGGTCAGTGTGTTCTCAATACTCTGGTCAAGACAGGTGCTGAGCCACCAACTAATCAGCATTTGGTGGTGAGGTGGGTCAGAGGGACAGGAAGATGGCTGAAGAAACTTGCAAAACCAAACAATATGGTGAGAGGTTCCTGGGAAAGTACAGTTGTGTACACTTACCATAAATGTAGATGTTCGAGTGTATTCACTGTTGCAGTCATCACACTTGGGTTATCTGCCTGCAGGTAGCCATCAGTCAGCCCAAATACCAGAGACTTAGTATTTCTGCATTGGTTGCTTTCACTCCAGGACTGACATCAGGTCGTCAGGGGTATAAAAACAGGCAGCCAATACCATTACATCAGTTTTTCTTGCCACAGATGTCAGGAGCCCCCAAACAGGGAGCTAAGTTATGGTGGGAAAAAAAAAAACACCTAGTAAAAAGTAAATATCAACAGCCCTGTAAAGGGTGAGTAACAGAGATAGAGAAGGAGCGAGAGAGAGACAAGGGGGCTGGAGGGTGGGAAACCAGGACTGCAACAGTGATTACACTCAAACATCTACATTTATGGTAAGTGTACACAACTGTACTACATTCTTCATGTTTCACTGTTGCAGTCATCACACTTGGGTTGATTCCCAAAGCTGAAGAAAGGGTGGAGGCAGTCAAGAAGAGTTGGGGCTGGCTAGTATGCCCTGCAAGACTGCTGTTGCAAAACTCGCCCTGGATTTGGAAAAGATAGGCAGATGGTAATGCTTGGTGATGGTATGAACAGAACTCCAGGTAGCAGCTTCCAGAATGCCCCTGGTAGGGACTCCCCTGAGGAATAATGTAGAGCTAGAAGTTGCCCTAGTGGAATGGGTTCTGACCCCCTGAGGGGTTGGTTTCCCATGGTGTTTGTAACAGAAATAGATACAGTGTGCTATCCATTTGGAAATAGTTTGTTTAAATATGGCCTTGCCCTCTACCCCTGGTGCAAAGCTGACTAGTAACCGGTCAGATTTCCTTTAGGGCTTAGTCCTGTCAAGGTAGAATCAGAGCTGTCTGTGCATGTCTAAAGAGTGCAGGATCCTTTCCCCTTTATTTTGAGGATTAGGAAAGAAGGTTGGCAAATGGATAAATTGGTTGAGAGCTACACTGGACACCACTTTAGGCATAAAAGTAGGGTTTGTTCTGAGGAAGTCCCTGTCAGCATGAAAAATAATGAAGGGTTCCACAGCCATAAGTGCTTGTAGCTCAGACACTCTTCTAGCTATAGTGATGGCCAGAAGCAAGGCTGTTTTCCAAGAGAGGAATTTTAACTCTGATGATGCTGCAGGCTCAAGGGGGGGGGGGGTGAGCTTTTCTAGTACAAAGTTAAGGTCCCAAGCAGGGGTGGGTGCTCTCATTGGTGGCCTTAAGTTGTTGGCCCCTCTCAGGAACTGTTTGATGAGAGGGTGAGAGAACAGAGGTGGCTCAGTGTTGTAATGAGCTGAGATGTCAGCAGCATGGATCTTAATGGAAGAGAAGGAAAGGCCTCTGTGGAATAGATCTGCTAGGTAATCCAGGATTAGAGGTAAGAATTGCAGTGCTGTGTCTGCTCCTTTAGACTGAATCCAGGAACAATACCTTTTCCACTTATCAGCATAGGATTTCCTTGAACTGGGTCTTCTGGCTTCAAGAATGACGTCCAGTACCTGCTTGCTTAGGCTGGTCACTGGGGGAGAATTCAAGGAATAAGCCATGCTGCAAGGTTCAGGGTTTGCAGTTCCGGATGCAAGATCTGTCCCTCCTGCTGAAGGTGGAGTGTTGGGATCTGAGGTAGGTGCCATGGTAGCACTGGTGACAGACTGTGCAGTAGTGGGTACCAGTGCTGGCATGGCCAGTCTGGGGCAATCAGGATTGCCCTTGGTCTGTCCTGTCTTATCTTGAGTAATACTCTTGTAAGAAGAGACAGAGGGGGAAAAGCATAGATTGAGAGGTGTACCCACTGAAAGGATAGGGCATCCACTTTCCAGGCCTTGCTGTGAGGTGTCCTGGTGCAGAATTTGCTGATCTGGTGATTGTAGGGGGAGGCAAAAAGGTCCACCTCCAGAATCCCCCATTTCTGGATTAGCAAGCTGAAAGTGCTGGGGTCTAACGGCCACTCGTGTGGGTCTAGGAGATTTTTGCTTAAGTCGTCTGGCAGAGAGTTTTGTTTGCCTGGCAGGAATTGAGCTTGCAGATGAATATGCATGTCCAAGGCCATGTTCCACAGTGTCATAGCTATCCTGCAGAGTGGGTAAGAGTGGGTTCCCCCTTGCTTGTTGATGTACCACATAACTGTGGTGTCTGTTTTTATTAGCAGGGGTCCTGGTGAGAGTAGGGATCTGAAAGCTGTCAGAGAATGCTGAACAGCTAGCATCTCTTTTTGGTTGATGTGCAGATGAATTTGACTTGGGCTCCAGTGGCCCTGAATGCACTTGTCACCCAGATATGCCCCCCAGGCATAGTCTGATGTATCTCTGGTTAGGGTCTGGGTGGCATGGGGTTGTGTAAAGGGAAGCCCCTTGTTGTGGTTGCATGCTGCTGCCCACCAAAGAAACTCTGTCCTTAGACAAGGTATGATAGGTATGATGGTTTCCAGGTCCTGAGAATGTTGGCACCAAAAATTTTTAAGTACCACTGAAGTTTCCTCATATACAGTCTGGCATATGGAATTAGTAGAAAGCAAGAGACCATGAATCCTAGAGCCTGCAGGATTTTCCTTGCAGATAGCTGGGTTCTGGTGGCCATTTGAGTGAAGTAGCCTGTTAGATAGGCTTGTTTTTCTGGAGTAAGGAATGCCATCTGGGATGCTGTGTCCAAGCTTGCTCCCAGGAATACGATCTTTTGACTGGGGACTAGATTTGATTTATTTTTGTTGACAGTGTACCCCAGGGAGGTTAGAAGGTTCTTTACAAATGTCAGGTGCTGCAACAACTTTTTCTGACTGTCTGCCTGAATCAGGCAATCGTCCAAGTACGGGTATATGTGAATCTTTCTCTGTCTGCAATAGGCAATGGCTGAAGCCAGGCATTTTGTGAAGACTCTGGGAGCAGTGAATAAGCCAAAAGGAAGTGCAGAGAACTGACAAAGCATAGATCCTGCCCTGAAACATAGATATTTCCTGCATGATTCCCTGATAGAGATGTGCAGATAGGCTTCTTTTAGGTCTAGGGTGACTAACCAGGCATCTTTGGACAGCATTGGAAGAAGTTGATGAAGGGTGAGCATTTTGAATTTTGGTACCACCAGGAAGGTGTTTAGAATGGAAATATCTAGGATTGGGTACCAAGTGCCCTCTTTTCTGGGTACCAGGAAAAGTTTGGAATAAAACCCTTGACCTATTTGTTCTGCAGGAACAGGTTAAATTGCCCTTATGGAGAGCAAGAATTGAACTTGATTTTGTGCCTCTACCCACTGGTTTGGAGGAAGGTCTGGGAACCCTTTTGGGGTTGGCAGTGTGTGGAAGTAAAAATGTATACCCCTGGGAACAATGTTGAGGACCCGTCCGTCTTTGGTGATGTAGGCCCAGTTTTTTGCATGGTGCGCAGGTTTTCCTCCTAGGGGCACGAGCAATTGAGCAGAGGTGAGGAGTGGAGTTGAGAAGTCATTGTGAATTTTTTCCATAAGGGAGTGGCTTAGCACTCCCTGTTTTAAAAGTGGAGGTACTCCATTGCTTAGATCTCTGCATGCCCTAAGACTGTAATCTGGGGGGGGGGGGGTCTGTTTCCCCTGGGTCTAGTTTGAGATGGCCTTGAGGGGGCTGGAAAGGACCAATGTTTTGAGGGGCAATGCCTACTGAATCTTCGAGGCTGCACCTGCAAAAAATCTTTGACTGTCTGCATAGACTTAGCTTTTTCTTCCATCTTTTTTAGAGCCTCTTCTGCTTTAGTGCCAAACAAATTGTCCTTATTTAAAGGAGCATCTAGTAATTTTGATTTGACATGGTCCGGCAAGGTCTGTTCCTTAAGCCAAGCATGCCTTCTCAGTACAGAACCAGTGACTGCCACCCTGCAAGATGCTTCTAGGGCATCAAACCCACATTGCAAGGTATGCTTGCTGACTTGGCTTGCAGAATGCATATGCTCCTGTAATTCTTTATTTTTTGCACAGTCTGTAAAGATAGATAGTTTTTGCTTAATAAGTTCCATAATATGTTGCTGGTGTTTCAGCATGTGAAACTGGCAATTCAATGCCCTAATGGCTAGAGTTGCAGAGGTGTATACTTTTCTACCCCATCTATCTAAAGCTTGGGAATCCCTGTCCGAAGGGGTGGGATTCTTAGCTGTAGTTATTTTTATACCTTTAGGCCCTTGGGAAATGACCTGTGCGTCAGTGGTAGGATTTTTGAAAAGAAATTTGTGAGAGTCAGGGACTCTGTAGAACCTGTCTGGTTTCCTTTGAGCAGGGGGTAAAATATCAGGAGTCAGACTGGATTCCATAAAGACATCATCCACAACATCCAGAACAGGAGGGATAGCTAAAGGTCTATGTTGTGGCAAATCTAAAAATTCTCTGAGTCTCTTTTTGGACTGAGGATAATCCTGGCATTCCCAATGGAAATCATCTCATAAAGTATGAAGGGTTTCACCAAAAGAAAAATACTCTGGAGGGGAAGCAGAGGGAATGGATTCCTCTGTATCTGAATCCTCATAAGCAGATAAAGGCATGTCTTCATATTCAGAAACGTCAGAGTCGTCGGACTCTTGGCCAGTTAAAGCTGCTGGGGACAGGTCTATTTTTCTCTTAGCAGGGGAAGGCTGGCTTCCCCTAATCAGCATGATCAGGTTTTCGGCCCTTTTAAGCATTTGAGATTGTGGCAAAGAAGCAGGTGCTTGAGATTGGGTCATCGTTTTTTTAGGTGCAGCTCATACTCTTGGCCTTAGAAACTCAGTAGTTTTAGACAAAACTGAAGATGTGAAAGAAGTTGTCGGTTTGTGTCGAGTATCGGTGATGCGAAGAACTTCTTCAGAAGCTGGTTCCTGCACAGCGGCTCTGGACCCATCCAAGGTAGAGACATCCACAGGTTCCATAGTTAAAGATGAGTCACGTGGCATGCTGGACTCTGAACGGGTCTCGGTAGCTGCCTGCGAATCCATCAAAGCGGGCATCAGGGGCTGCGAAAGTGCCTCACTGAGTACCGATGAACTGGCAACTAGTTTAAC
This sequence comes from Protopterus annectens, assembly GCF_019279795.1. NCBI lineage: Eukaryota > Metazoa > Chordata > Ceratodontiformes > Protopteridae > Protopterus > Protopterus annectens. The sequence goes on from NC_056728.1 coordinate 1,236,274,383, forward strand.
GGAAGTGTCGTCGGCAGTTTTGGACCTGTGTGGTCTGTCTCTGATTTATCTTTACGTTTTTTCAGAAGATCGGTCGTTGGATGACTTACCAAAGCCATTTCAGAATATGGAGATTGAGAGCGAAAGTATTTAGCGACAATAAGGGCCTGACGATGAATAGTTTGGACATTGAACAAAGCACAAAACCGACAGCGAGGAGTGTCGTGGTCTGGGCCTAAACAGGTGATGCAGTAAGAATGGAAATCTTGGTGTGGTATTTGCTTTATACAGGTGAGAATATTGTTAACAAGGCAAGAAAAAAGGATCCCCAGCGGGGTACTTAGCTTTAGAAAACTTCAGGATGATTCAGTTTGGAAACAAAAACTCAGGTAGCAGCCGACCGGCACTCATGCAAACTGCTTCTGCTTTGGGCTCCTCAGCAAGAAAGACTGATGTAATGGCGTTAGCTGCCTGTTTTTATACCCCTGATGACCTGATGTCAGTCTTGGAGTGACAGCAACTGATGCAGAAATACTAAGTATCTGGTATTCGGGCCAACTGAGCGCTACCCGCAGGCAGATAACCCAAGTGTGATGACTGCAACAGTGAAACACAAAGAACATCACTTACTTAGCACATATGTATGATAATATTTCTGTTCCCACCTCCAAAAGACCTTCTGCCATATAAATCTGTGGAGGATGCAGAAATAGAATCTGAATGAACCTTGCTCAAGACCACAGAAGTCAGGAGAGCAGCAAAGGGCTAAGGCCATAATGAGGTTGTTGCTTGTCATAATGATAACCCTAGGATACAATCAGGAGAGGGAAGTTGTTAGGTTAAAGAAGGAGGCCTTTCATGTAACACTAACCAATTGACCGACAGACCTTGAAAGTAACAGCCATTGTCAAACTGAATGTTTGGTTGAGGAAGAAGTTTGGTAAGGCTGTAGAAAATGACTTTTGGGTAGTGTCAGATATGTTGTGGAAATCTATCTGATGACTCAGGAATAGGTAACAGTAGATTATGGATCACCATGGTCACTGTAGCAATTTAACATTTCCATGGTGAATCTAGGCATACTGGGGCAATGCTGCAACTGCCTCATGTACGCAGACAACCCTCTCCTCCTACCACCCAACACTACAACCTTTGAGAGATGCACTTACATAGCCAAACTGGAAGCAAAGCTCAATCCAGCCAAAATTGTGCTAAACAGTCAAAAGGAGAAGGTTAACACCTGCACTACACCTCAAGCAACACGTAGCCCTTCAAAATGCACACCATCAAAACCCACACATAGCAACACTAAACCCACATATGCGGAGGCCCTTAACATTAACCTGCCCAAGCAACAAGCCTTCTGAAGCTGAAATGCAAACAAACACCAGTCACAACCAAAGTGAAACATAGGTCACAATACCAGTGTGCCACCCAACAACAGCCCCTAAGGCAAGACAATGTACCCAACACTTTAGTCATAGGTGACTCTATAGTCAGGCACACTGATGTCCCAGTCAACAGGCTGAACAAGGAGAAAATTACAGTCAGCTGCCTGTCAGGTGCCAGATTCCACCACATAACGCATGCACTCAAGTCACTCCACAACAAGTACAAATACGACTCTGTCATTGTCCATGTTGGAGTGAATGACTTGAGACGTACCTCCCTTGACTACATGAAAAGAGACATGGAAGAGCTCTCGGATCATGTGGCCCAGGCAGGTATAACCCTAGCCCTGAGTAGCATCCTGCCTTTGCCCAGAATGATACCACAGTATAAGGACAAAATGACTGACTTCAACAATTGGCTAAGCTTCTCGTGTCATTCAAAAGGGATCTAGTATCTGTCTGCCTGGGAAGACATGATCGACAAACCATGATGCTTTGCCAGAGATGGTCTGAACCTGTCAGCCCTGGGATTCATGTTACTGGCTAAAGCTCTTGCCACCCCTATAGTGCCTTTTTTAGGCAAGTTTCAAAGGACAAAACCACCACTGCAACAGATACAAGCATGCAAAATCTGAAGGTAATGCTACTCAAGGCTAGAAAACTAAACCTCAAAATGCACTCTCTCGAGGCACTCCTAAAAATGGAGAACATCGATATCTGTGCAGTAACAGAGACCTGGTTCAAGGCTCCAGAGAGCACCCCTGCAATACCAGGCTACAACTCTTACTACACTTTTCGGCCACCAAACCAAGACCGAAACACTAAAGGTGGAGGAGTGTCCATATTCACCAAGGATATTCACACCTCTAGGCTAGTTGCCCAACACAATGCATCTGAAATTCTCCAGGTGCAACTAACACTAGGTAAGACTACAATCCAAATTGTAGCTTGCTACAGATTTCCCACCATGCCTCAAGATTCTCACTACACCTTTCTAAACATACTGGAAAATATTAAGATACAACTAAACACCTATACTGGGAGATTTCAACTACCCTGCCATTAACTGGGAAAACTTCTCGAGTACCAACACCTTTTCCCAACAGTTCTTGGAATTCATAAATTCCAATGCCCTGGATCAACTAATCCATTGTCCCACCAGGGGCTCCAATATCCTAGACCTGGTCATTACCAACATGGGAGATAGATGCTCCACACCACTGGTCACCCCCTCATTGGACAGGTCTGACCATAAGCAAATCACCCTTGACATCCACATCCCACCCCCACCCCCCAGTAAGGAAACCTCCATAAAAAACTTCTCCAAAGCCAACTTCATGCTACTCAAGTCAGAAGTGACAAACTTCATGGCACCCATGCAGATGGGATCTGAAAGTCTGACTGCTGAATCCTACACTAAGGCACTGTATGAGCACATCCACTCCTGCATGAATCGTGCCATCCCAAATAGAACGAAGATGCTCGTCTCCAAAAAAAGGAAGGCAATGTGGTGGTCCCCTGCCATAAACAAACTATACAACAGACGGAAGAAACTGTTGCAGAAAAGAGGAAAATCCCACAATGCAAAAAACTCCTTTACCAGCCTCAGTAAGAAGCTGAGATCCCCCATAAAATCCTCAAAAGCTAGTTACGAAAATAAAATTGCCAATGATTCCAAAGACAACCACAAAGCATTCTATAGTTATGTCAAGAATGTAAATGGCAATGCTCAATCTGCTCTGAGCTACAACAGAATGGCATTAAATATACTGATCCCTAGGATATTGCCAATATCCTGGCAGATCGATTTAGTGCCAAATTCACCCCCCTCTCAATCCCTAAAGGCCCCATCTCAATACCAAAAGATTGCCAAATTCCGGTAATCATGGCCACACAGGTAGAAACCGCACTCTCCAACCAGATGACATCCCGGGCTGTGTACTACATGAACTACAAAATGAACTGGCACCTCACCCAAATGTCATGCTTAATCATAGCCTCAGCTCAGGCTTCATGCCCACTGAGTGGCACACAGCTACAGTTATCCCACTCCACAAAGGGGGAATCCACCTTGGATCCCGGGAACTACTGTCACATCAATCTGACGAGCCTGATCTGCAAGGGCATGGAACGCATTTTCATGGCACTTATAAACAAAGACATTGGCAACCTTCAAACACTGGACCCCACCCAGTTTGGGTTCGTGAAGGGTCGATCTTGTCTCCTGAACCTGTTTGACTTCTTCGAATTAGTCTCCAGAGCTGTGGACGAGGGTAAAGCAGTCCACACAGCCTATCTGGACTTTGCCAAGGCCTTTGAAACCATCCCCCACTCTGGAATCATACATAAACTTACTAAGCTGGATATAAATCCCTTCATCACTCGATGGGTTGCCAACTGGCTTACTGACAGAACCCAGACTGTAAACGTAGCCGACTCCAAATCCATTGTATTCTGATTGTCATGGCTATTGCAGATTTTCAATGTTTCATTGAAGGTTTGGACAGCATCTGTAGACTGGAAAACCAGGGATGAAGCGTGCTTTCAAATTATAGAGGTAGTACCCTTCTCATTCTCCCCAGACAATCTATGCTGTAGTGCTAGAAAAGAGAATATACTTTTAGTTCAGGAAGATTAATGTGGATTCTGTCATGGACATTCAATAGGGGATCATCTCTTTGCTCTGCATAGATACTAGAAAGGTCAAGGACTGCACGGATATTGTCTCCACGTATTTTCTGGACTTGGTTGCATATCTTGGGGCATCTTGGGGCAATGCAGCAATTGCCTCATGTACACAGACAACCCTCTTCTCCTATCACCCAACACTGCAACCTGTGAGAGATGTACTCATATAGCCAAACTGGAAGCAAAGCTCTCTTCACCAAAGACTGGACTAGACAGTCAAGAAGAGAAGGTAAACACTTGCACCACACCACACTCATCCCATAGTCCCTCAAAATCTACACCACCAAAATACACACATAGCAACAAAAAGCACACACCTACATTCATGGAGGCTCACAATAAAAATCTGCTAAATCAAGAGAGACCTCCAAAGCAGAAATGCAAGCAACCTCCATCCCCCAACACAACCCAAATGACACATAGTCCACAAACTCAGTGTGCCACTCACCCACAGCCCATAAGGCATAACAACGTACCCAACACTCTAGTCATAGGTGACTTTATAGTCAGGCACAATGATGTTCAACTCACCAGGCTAAACAAGGAGAAAGTTACTGTCAGCTGCCTGTCGGGTGCCAGGATCCACCACATAACACAAACACTCAGGTCACTCCACAACAAGTACAAATATGACTCTGTCATTGTCCATGTTGGTGTGAATGACCTGAGATGTACCTCCCTGGACTACATGAAAAGAGACATGGATGAGCTCTCCGATTATGTAGCCCAGGCAGGTATGATGCTAGCCCTGAGTAGCATCCTGCCATCACCCAGAATGATACCACAGTACAAGGACAAAATGATTGACTTAAACAATTGGCTAAGCTTCTGGTGTCATTCTAAGGGGATCCAGTATCTGTCTGCCTGGGCTGACATGATCGACAGACCACAATGCTTTACCAGAGATGGACTGCACCTGTCGCCCTTGGGATTCCAGATACTGGCTAAGGCTCTTTCTACCCCTATAGTGCCTTTTTTAGGCAAGGTTCAAATGACAAATTCACCACTGTAACAGGTACAAGCAAGCAAAATCTGAGGGTAATGCTAATCAATGTTAGAAATCTAAACCTCAAAATGCATTAATTCAAGACACTCCTTAAAATGGAGAACATCGACATCTGTGCAGTGACAGAGACCTGGTTCAAGGCTCCAGAGAGCATCCCTGCATTACCAGGCTATAATTCATACCACACCTTTCGGCCACCTAACCTGGACCGAAACACTAAAGGCAGAGGCATGTCCATATTCATTAAGGATATCCACACCTCCAGGCTAGTTGCTCAGCATAATGGATACGAGATTATCTAAGTGCAACTAATTCTGGGCAAGACCGTAATCCAAATTGTAACTTAATACAGATCCCCCAGCATGATCCAGGATTCCCGCTCCTCTTTTCTTGATACACTGGAAAATATTAGGGTACAATCCAACACCCTAATAATGGGCGATTTCAACTACCCCACCATTAACTGGGAAAACTACTCATGTACCAACTCTTTTGCTCAACGTTTTCTGGAATTCATAAATTCCAATGTCTTGGATCAACTTATTCACACCCCCCACTAGCAATATCCCAGACCTGCTCATTACCAACATGGGTGACTGGTGTTCCACACGACACCCATGCAGATGGACAATAGAGGTATGACTGCTGAATCCTACACAAATGCACTTTATAAGCACTTACATGAGTGGATGGATCGTGCTATCCCGAACAGAACCAAGATGCTATCCTCCAAAAAAAGGAAGCCAATCTGGTGATCCCCTGCCATAAACAAACTCTACAACAGAAGAAAAAAACTGTTTCAGAAAAGAGAAAAATCCCATGATTGGAGGAACTCCCTGGTCAGCCTCATAAAATCCTACAAAGCTAGTTATGAAAACAAAATCGCCACTGATTCTAAAGACAACCACAAAGCATTTGCATTCTATAGCTATGTCAAGAATCCCAATGGCAAAACTCAGATCTGCTCTGAGTTACAGCACAATGGCACTAAATATACAGAACCAACTGATATTGCCAACACCCTGGCAGATAGGATCAGTGCAAACCTTACCACCCTCGCACCCCCTAAAGGGCCCATCTCTATACCGGAAGAATGCAAAATTCCTGTAATCACGGCTGCTCAGGTAAAAACCATACTCTCCAAAGCCAAGAACACAGCATTCATGGGAACTGACAACATCTCAGGCTGAGTTCTACATGAACTACAGAATGAACTGGCACCCCACCTAAGCACCATGTTCAATCATAGCCTCACCTCAGGCTTTGTGCCCACTGTGACAGTTATCACGCTCCACAAAGGGGGAGCCACAACAGACCCTGGGAACTACTGCCCCATCAGCCTAATGAGCCTCTTCTGCAAGGCCATGGAATGTATCATCATGAAACTTATAAACAAAGACAGTGGTAATCTCCAAACTCTGGACCCCACCCAATTCAGGTTTGTAAAAGACAGATCATGTCTCCTAAACCTGATAGACTTCTTTGAAGCAGTCACCAAAGCCATAGATGAGGGTACGGTGGTTCACACAGCCTATCTAGATCTCGCCAAGGCTTTTGACACATCCCTCACTCTGGAATTATAGATAAACTCACTAAACTAGGTATAAATCCGTAGGTCACAAGATGGGTTGCCAACTGGCTCACTGACAGAACCCACACTGTGAAAGTAGCAGATTCCAAATCCGACTTCAGACCAGTGACATGTGGAGTACCACAGGATTCAGTCCTGGGTCCTCTCCTGTTTGGTATCTACTTTTCTGAAGTACAGGCTAACACAGAAGGTCTTTGACTAATGAAGTTCACAGATGACTGCAAACTAGGAGCCATAATCAAGACTCCTAACGATGTGGACATCCTACAAAAAGGCCTCACTGAGACAGATGCCTGGTGTCAAAGTCATGGCCTCAAGCTCAATGCCAAAAAGTGCACTGTCATCCTCTTTGGTAAAAACTCTGTACCCATGAGCTACCACATAGGTGGTAGTCTACTTAACACCGAAAGTGTGATAAGAGACCTTGGGACACAGGTGGACAGTAGTCTCTCCTTTGATAAGCACATCGCCGCAGTAGTCAGGAAATCCTTCTAAGTGGCACACCTCATCACAAAAGGTTTCTCATTCAGGAAAAAAGAGGTCATTGTTCCCCTCTACTCATCACTCATTAGACCCATTATAGAATACAATGCCCCTTTTGGCATGTACCTCACAAGACATCGACAACAACTGGAAAAGCCACAGAAATACCTAACAAAGAGGATTACTGGCCTCAAACAGATGGCCTACGAAGACCGTCTCAAAAAACTCCAGCTTTACTCCGTTGCATATTGCCTACTCAGAAGCGATCTCTGCCTAACATACAAAGCTATGTCAAACCTAGAGCTGTTGGACATGCTCCACTTAAAGAAATCCCAATCCCTCCCAGCTACACGCTCTAGGGACCTAAACCTTGTCACCAGAATAAACAGGACATGCTGGAGGGATAGCTTCCTGTCCCAGAGACTTCCCATACACTGGAACAAACTACCTATCTATAGCAAACAAAGCTCCTCATTAGCACTCTTCAAGAAAAATATTGATGATTGGATAGGAAATAGGAAATTCACCTCGGGGATCACCTCTGTGGCTCTGCTTGGCAGGGGCACAGGAAAATGATTTTCTTGGGTGGTGAAAGCCAAGGTACCTTTTTGGCTAGGCTTATATAGGCCCTAGGGCCAATAGCCTAGTACCTACCTATGAACCTATAAAAAAGGCACTCTGTGTTGCCCAAAGTATAAGTAAGGATATGGCATCCAGGTGCAAGAAAATTATAGAACCGCATTATTTGGACCTTTCACTGAGTACAATGTCCCCTTCGGCATGGACCTAACCATGCGTTTGCAACAGCTGAAACATCTGCAGAGGTTCCTCACCAGGAAAATACATGGTAATAACACACTGTCTTATACAGATCTCCTTAAGGCCCTGTGTCTATAGTCAGTCTCATATAGATTACTGATAGGCAATCTATGCATGGCATATAAGGCATCCTCAAATCCAGCCCTGATGTATATTTAGCACACCTGCAAAATGAGCAGCACTAGAAACACTAGACCCAAGGATTTAAACTTTGCCTGTGACATAAATAAAACATGCTGGCAAGACTATGCATCTCAAAAATCCTTGCTCTATGGAATAGGCTCCTCATTCATGTGAAATTGAGTTTATTCCTGACCCTATTCAAATGAAACCTTGACCACTGGATGGGAAATCGTATATTCAGCACTGGTCTGGCTCTCATGTCCCTAATGGAAAAGCAAGACTGTCAAGAATATACCTTAAATAGTGGTGCTTTTGATTCAGTAGAAATAACCATAACACTAACACCTTTATATGCACATACATAATGAACTAAGTTCCATGTCAGCTGTGGTCAAATTAGTCATATAGTACTGGTTACAGTGTGGTGGATGCAACATCCCCCCCCCCAAAAAAAAAAATATCAGTAATACTTGATATAGGTATTTTCCTCCATCCAGTAATAGACTGCACATACAATGCAAATCAGGAACTGGCAACTGTGACAGTGAATTATTGAAGTCCTGTAATGATTTAACATTGCCGAGGAGAACAAAACAGGTACTAGAATGTACAGAATATATAGTCTAAATCATTGTATCTCTTTTTTGAACTTTCCATAAACTACTCTGATGGATTAATAGTATGTTTATAGGGGGTTTCATATTGCTATCAGTACCCACACACACACACACACACACAAACACACACACACACACACACACACACACACACACACACACACACACACACACACACACACACACACACACACACACACACACACACACACACACTAACACAAGTTCTCATCACTTTGCTCAGAACAAAGAATTGGCACATGCTTATCTGGAGTACCTTAGATGGGGGGATTTTAAGTAAGCAATTCAGAAACTCTCACTTTAGATAAGCATCATTACCTATGTATGGGGGGGGTCTTTATTAACTAATTGAAATGGCTAAACATTGAACGCTGTTTCACTGACCACTAAACACTGAACTACCATTTATACGAAAGGCAAATTCAGCGATTTTTTTCTTAGAGAAAAAATAAATTGGCCATTGTCGTGAAATTGCCCTTTTTCCCACTGTAGTGTGATCTCTGAGTTGGTATATTTAGTTGGTGGGGGGAGGGGGGGGCACAGCTCTCCACTTTGCAATGTTTGAAGTGGTGTGTCATTTCTGGTTGACCAAGCGATTTTTTTTCCCAAGAAAAAAATCGCTGAATTGGCCCTTCACATAAATGGTAGTTCAATGTTTAGTGGTCGATGAAATGGCATTTGATGTTTAGCCATTTTCATTAGGTAATATAGACCCATCTGAATCAAAAGTGCAATAGAAATTCGCCAACATCCATAGTGAATTGCCATTTATGCATTAATTTGTGAAAAGGTGAAAGGATCCTGTGTCATTCACTATCTGTAGGTTTCCTGTCTTTTTGTGTTGTGGCTTGTAACATATGTAGATATGATGATGGCTGCGTAACCTTCCATTTTTCTGCTTATGTTTTTGTTGTGTGGTAATGTCTGATGCACTGTGTAAACTGACCATGCACTGTAAACCTGCAATGGTCTTGGTGTCTATGGTGGAAGTGGCATTGTCCACCACTGACATTCTCCTAGGCATTATGACTTTCATCCCTGTCTCAAGGTGGCAGAGATTAAGTTGGGCCGAGTTGTCTGGGGACAACCTAGGAAGCCTGCCTTCTGATAGTCCCTCTGGGTAGCACGGCCCACATAATAAACATTTTGCTAACCTTATTAGGTGCACACCAGAGAGTCCCTCACTAGCTGTCAGATCATCTGATGTGTGTCTTGAAAAGTCCAAATACAACAGCATTCCATCTGGGGTATTATAATGGTATATTCAGTTATTGTGTTGAATGGTGCCATCAGTCATGGATCCGGGCATCAGCCATGGCTCCAGGTGGTATCCCACACCATCAGTAAGGCATCAATTGTTCTGAGGAGAAGGTCACAACACATCAGGGGCACACAGAATAAGTTATACTATGAGACACTCTGATTTCCAAACTTAGCAACTAAGTTCCCTTCTGGAAAATTAACCTGCTGAAACCAAAAATCAGACAAATGCCATATATTTACATCAAGTACAATGTGGTCATACCAAACACATTCATTATGAGAACATTTGCACTGCAGATGACCTAGTAATTCAAATAATAGTAACCTTTCTTGTTGCTGTAGATATCTATGTAGATAGGCTCATGTCTTAATTGAAACATGTTTGCAGTGAATCACATCCAAAACTGATGGGAGGAGAGAGATGTCATACAACCCAAAAAAATGGTAGACAGTCTCTCAAAAGTGTTTTGAGGAACCAAATGTTATGTCAGATTTTCTGAATCAGCACATCGCAGAACATAATATCACTGACACAGATGACTGGGAGACCCCTCTCTCAGTATATCTCATGCTGGATGCTCGAAAATCCATGTGGGTGGAACAGTAAAGGCAATGCATAAGCATTCCTCAATGTGCAGTATTTGACTGCACATGCCTCAGATGTATTTGAACTTCAAACCTCCTCTTGCAAGGAAGCAAATTAGACAGCTGTGAGACCAACATCCTCAACCCCAAAGGATAGATGAGACAGAACAACTTGTTTGTTCCCACCCTTCTTTACCTAACTGTTCCTGTACATGATCCTCTAGTCAATCTCATGTCATGAGAGAGTAGCCAAGTTTTTCTTCAGTCTGTGCTACTGGGCTGGACTGCTCCAGTAAAGCTATATCTCAATATTTTAAATATAATGGGCATCCACTATATCTTATTACTCAAATCTGTTATGTTTCTAAGAATTTTATCTGTTAGACCAATGATAATATAATACTGAATTCCTACAGATTTGTACTAGACTTCTGTTTCCCTAGAATGTAAATGTAATCTAAACCTCTCTAGTGTCCTAAGCAAGATTTTAACGGGTCACTGTACCAAAGAATTGAAAAAAAATGCTTTTCATCACGCCTTTTTTAATAATATCCCCTACATCATTCTAAGTGCATGTTATTCATTTTTTAATTTGTTATACCCCTACATGGTTGGACTAAAGATATGAAGTGCTGAAATACTGCAAGGCCCCCAGTGTCAGAGGTACAATACGTATAATGTTTACTATTGGTGCTAAAAGACCAGAAGTCTATGGGTTCTATTCCCACTCAGACTGATTTGATTGCTGATGCTGCAGTGCAGCATTAAGGGGGTGCTGCATTCTTGAGTGTGTTGCCCTCTGACCAAAGCCCCATCTGCTTGACTTGGTGGCAGTTTAGGTGGCTGTAAAAGATCACACAGCATGTATCAAAAAGAATATGGGAAGTTTCCTGATGCTCTGGCCAAATGCCTCTAGCAATAGAAATATTATCCCTGGTTTCCCCTGAAAAGAGGCCAGTAGCATAGGGAGACAAATGTGGTCAACAAAAGATAAATAAGTCCATTTCATTTTATACTGAAGGTTTTCTCCTCAATTATATAATTTTATGGGAATACAGTGTGCGGTGGTGAGAACATCCAGTGCTCTGGTTGTTGTCTGTTCATTGACTTGCAGTGACAGGAGGCTGATTTTCTACTTTTTTGGACTGTTGCTGCCATGTGCATCATTTGGTCACCTGTCATGGGATCCTTTGATTTTTATATAGTTGATCATCTCTTACACAGCTGTTTAACTTATATTTTAATACTAGTCTTGAAAGAGTAGCTTATTGAGTTATGCTGCTTAGACTCAGAACTGTAGCTCAAAACCTCATTTTCAGTTTGGAAGCTAGCAGGGAAGAAAGTGATAACACTTGGGAAGGTTTTGTTTAACAGTATCTTAAAAGTAGGGGAATCACCAACATCCTGGAAAAAAGCTATGGCAGCTGTAGTACCTAAAGACCCATTAGACCCAACTTTGTATAGGGCCATTTCAATTTTAAACCATAATTATGTATATAATGGCTAAATGAATGGCAAAGGTGTTGCCAAAATTGATAGATATGGATCAATGTGGTTTGTGGAAGAAAGGCAAACATTTGGCAACATTTAAAGAACAATGATAATCCAGAGGGAATGGGGTAGAATTTAATAAAATATCACTGTTGGTGGGTCTAGATGCAGAAAAGACATTCAACAGAGTAAAATGGGATTTATTAGTAGGGCAATGGAAGTATTTGAATTTCCTGTTACAATAATAAGGTTAATTAGGAGGATATATGAGGGATTGGAGAAAAAATCAAAGTGGGAGAGGTCCTTTGAACCAGGCAGGGGTGTCCTCTTTTCCCTTTGTTATTTGAGTTATATTTAGAACCATTTAGCGCCTTCTGTGTGGAGTTTGCATGTCCTCCCCGTGGTCGAGTGACGTATAAAGACATGCAGGTAGGTGTGTGCATAAATGGGTGTGCCTTCTTTAAAGATTGGATGTCAGGCTGGCAACTCGGCACTATAAAAATCCACTGCCAATCATTAGCGGACTGGAGTTCCGCTGTGGCAACCCCTAACCAGGAAAAGCCAAAATACATTACTTGCCAAAGAAAATAAGGGACTCAGAAATTCAAGGATATAATTGGTATGGTATTCAAGAAAAGTTGTCTCTGTTTGCAGATGATATTATTTTATACCTGATAGAACCACAAAGGGATATCTTAGTGTTATTGAACATTCTGACACAGTCCCATTTTTGGGGGGATATAAAATTAATGAAGATAAAACAAAGGTTATAGCTATAAACTATGTACCACACATGAATTGGTTTGGCAATACTCATATTTATGGTGGCATGTCAAAATGAAGTATTTAGGAGTATGGGGAAAAAAAGGATTCTGTAATAAAGAGCTGAAAATTTTTACCTGGAAGGGGAAGAGAGCAAGGGTCAAGTGGCATAAGTTGATCCTTTTAGTAGAACAAGGAGGTTTAGGATTACCTGATCTGAAGGGATATTTTAGGGCTACACAATTAAGGCTCTTATACATAACATGATCAGACACCTACAATTCAAAGTGGAAGGGGGGGGTGATGATGAAACAGGGAGGATAATTCAAAAATAAGGAAAGAGTGGGATTTTAGATGCAGATCCTTAAGGAGAATCACCTCCTTTCAAAGTGGGAATCTTCCTCTACCCCTGCCACATAAACTCTTTAACACCATCTCCCATGCAGTATATACCTCAACCTTCTATTACTGTGCTCTCTTACCCTTTGCCTCTACTTCCTCTCCTACCCTATACCTCATAAACTCCCTCCAACCCACTCCCTATTTCCACTATATACCAACTTTTACCTCTCCCACCTCACCTTCTTCTCTTTGTTCTCTCCTCATATTTCTAACTTCCAAAAAAAAGCTTGTTTTTTATATGTACATAAATGTTTTACTTACATGTTTTTTTCATCAGAAATGCCTGTATGTTTAGACTACATGAATCTCACTTTTGTAAATCATTACCTAGGATTAGAAATGTTATGTCTTTTATTAGCAAATTGTATATTATCTCTGTATTTTTCACTGTTCTACTACTGTGTTTACTTTTGTATAACTATTGTATAATTGTCTATATCCTGTGAAGCTTTTCTCCCCGGGCCTCCACTGAAAACGGGTTCTTCCAGGCCCAGTAGACTATCCCGCTCATCAAACTGTAATAAATAAATAAATAAATAAATAAATAAATAAGTAACAGTCATACAGCATATGACTTATGCTCACCAAATGATCTATAAAAATCAGTGCATACCAAGATTATATATTCCCCGTTCCGTGATGGGCTTCCTTGAAATTTATTACATGTATAGATCTGCAATTGTGGGACTGCACACATATCTGCTGACCTCACAAGACACAAATGTAGTGAAAGTTTTGAAACATGAGGTGAATAAATCTAAGATGGCTTCTCTGCTTAACTTAGCAGAAGCATTTTGGCATCAAGTGTGAATGGAAATCAAACCAGAAGTAGATGAAAATCAGGCATCAACTGAATGTGCCAAAAAACAAAAGAAAGAATATATAAGGTGAAGGACCAGATGAGAAGGCAAGAAATGTGGAAATGAATATATATATAGTTGCAAGTATAGAAAACATCTGGAAGAACCTTGTGTTGATCAGGAACGAACACAGGAATGGTTAAGGAGAGGCGAATTCAAACCAAGAGATGAAAGGTTAATACTGGTGGCCCAAGATAGTGGGCTACATACACACTGGTTTACAATGTCCATTGAACATGTGGGAGAAACAGACAAATGTAGGTTTTGTAAAAAAACAAACTAGAAACAGCTGCACACCTCGTTGCTGACTGTGATGTACTAATTGAAGAAGGACTGTATACTGAAAGTCATAATAATGTGGCAAGATTGTTGCACTGGGGATTGTGCAACCATCATGGTATTGAAGTGGTTGAAAAACACTGGAAACATAAGCCACAAAGCATCAGAGAAAATGATGATGTTAAATCACCCATTACCAACAATTCAAGAGATAGATGCTAGAAAACATGAAAAGAAGACAAAAGTAGCATTGCTCATTGAAATTGCCACACCCAGTGTCGACAGTGTCTTGCGTACAGAGAGACACAAAGTCAAAAATATCAGGATCTGGAGGTAGAAATGAGAGCAATGTGGAAGAAAGATACCTAGATAGTTCCAATAGTAGTAGAGCAATGGGTCTTATAAAAAATAATCTACAGTCGTATGTAGATATGCTACCAGTACATGTAACTCCATATGAATTGCAGAAAGAGTCATTACTGAGCACATTGCAGGTGCTGCGAAGAGCAGTTTTGGCTGATATCAAAGAGTGAAACAATACTAATTTCATGAACTTTAATCGTACTTTAACTTAGGAATGGGAGGCATTCCCGTCATGGTATTAGAAACCTAAAAGACTTGGAGAAATTAAAAACAAGAGAATATAATGTATGTTTATTTACTGCTGCTGCTGCTGCTCCGATTCAAAATTGTAGCTCCAAGCCCAGTTTCTACCTGAGATGCAAAGTTAGTCATCTATGACTGATAACATACATGTAAAAAGACGGACTATATTACATAACTAGATGAAATACTTTTTATTCACCCTGCGACTAGAATCAATGGTATGCATACTTACTTTGTTTTTTTTTGGACACTAAAACCTGAGATGTAGCTACTCCTCCCAGCCTACATGATGTCACAAATAATGTAGCAAAAACCAGAAAAAAATACAAGATTTCACAGGAAAGTTGTACTGATATACAGAGTAACAGCTTTAGGAAAAAATCAGTGGGACTACTTGAGATTGGATTAAATGGAAGGAAAAGTAGTTTGTGATGAACAAAACTAGATATTCGGGTAGAGTTGCCCTTTAAACCTCATCCAGTCCCTAATCATAACTGTTGCATGTTCCTGTAATTATAACTAATTTGTGTTTTAACAATAAATAAAATACTCATTAAAATTATGTTACTTCCCTAACTATTGGCAATATAGGATCTGCTTCTATTCTTGCCCAGATGTAATGACATTTAAAGGTAATAAATAAACAGAAATTAATGAAATTATTTTTGAAATGTACCAAATTAGTTATATTTTCTTTAAGACAAGAATAAAAAAGTACAAAATCAGAAAATAAATGTTCCATTCATTTCAATAGGACTTCCAGTTTGAAATTCTGAAATGAATGGGATGGCTGTCTGACAATTTCTTCCAGGCATGTTTAACAGTTGCTAAAACAGGAAGTAAAATTGGAGCTCAGGTATGTCAATGCACAATCATTGCATGATTAAAAAAATAAAATAAAATGTGGCATTTTGTTTATCCTGACTCAAATTCTTGTGTGAAATTAAAAAAGCATACAAGTCCAGGAAAAAAATATATGATATGTTATCAATGAAATATAGCTGCACAACTAAAAAAATGCAAATCAGAAGTATATTTGTATTTATACATTAGGAGACATTTTCATCACAAAGGCTTAATAACAGCAGAAGTTATTTTACTTTATTGGGTTTTTAGAGGCTTATACATTTACAAAGAAGGGTGGGGGATCACAGAAATGTGAAAGGTTTGCTTTTAGTGATATATTCTTCAATTTACCTCTGTTTTTGGTTCAGACAGCAGGAAAAACTTGGATTTATGTTTCTGAATCTTAACATCACATTTCCTACTTAATGATACGAACTTGCTCTAATGCATAAATTATTAAAGTTACTTTTACAATTATATACATGCATACTGTTCTCCTGGTCTTCAAACATGGTGCTTAGCTATTACAGCTTGTCAAAAATGTCATTCTGTATACCATCTGTCAAACAATATATTGTCACGTGTCACACAGTATAACATTTGTGGTATTTTTGTTGTGTATAAAAACACCTGCCATGACAGTCTGGATGTTTTTTCAGACCAGTTTTACTTGAAGTGTAATCATTGTGCTGAATCTGCACAGCAGATTCTTGGCAATGCTTTCATTCCACATGTACTTGAATACTGAGTATGTCAAACACCTGCCAAACTGTTGCTTTGTGCCAAAGCTACAAAACCATTCAGGCCAAAACATAAT
This sequence comes from Protopterus annectens, assembly GCF_019279795.1. Classification (NCBI taxonomy): domain Eukaryota; kingdom Metazoa; phylum Chordata; order Ceratodontiformes; family Protopteridae; genus Protopterus; species Protopterus annectens. The sequence goes on from NC_056728.1 coordinate 1,236,291,012, forward strand.
GACTGCTGTTATTAGAAAGTGTGCAAATATAGAACAATTTAAGAACATCAACAACATTGTTTGTATTACATTTTATCTTGTGTGACTCCCTTAATATTATGTTTAGAAAACAGATACTGTGATTAACTTTGCCACTGAAGAAGAAAGAGCTATAAAACTGGTCAAATCATGCTGAAAACTGTTTTGAAAACTTGGTGGAATCAGTTTTGAAATAAGCTCTACAACGTAGTATTGCTGAAAGTTGTATAACTATTTATGGCTATACTTTACAGAATTTTAATTGAAAGAATAGACATGTGGCAGGGGCATCTTTGGAATAGGGGAGTGTCATAATGCCCACCAACAGTTACCCAGTAACTGAGGATGGCAAAGTTAGAAACATCAGGATTCAGCAGCATTTTAGCCAAACAGAACTTTTTATTCTGTACAACATAGCACCTCAGCAGAAATGCTGTTAACACTCAGTCATATCAAACACACTGACTACAGGGTCTAAATGCAATGCACTCTGGGATACATACTTATATAAACAATGAGTACTTGGTATGTAGGAAGAAGATTTCATGGTACTGACTGCACTACAGTGCTCATATCTGAAATGGAATGTGAGGACAACCTAGAGGAGGAAGGTGAAAAACTGCAGGCTGATAATGACAGCTACAATTCATTATTAACTAAGGAAGGGCCAAGAAAGAATACAAGGCAGGGTAACTGATCTGACTCACTGCTTTAAATTATTTTTTCTATGTGTTTTTTTCTGCTTTAGCTATCAACTGTCAGACCATTTCTCAGTTGGACATGGCCTGTTTGTTTCATTCCTTGTTAATTTTAACTGGGATCAGTGCAAGTACTGTGCGGAGGCAGTGGCCATCGTTCAGACCGCCACGATGGTGCATTATGTACTCATCTGCATCTCAGCAATGAGTTCATTTGCAATGGCCTATCCATAACCCTGTATGGGAGTGCATGCCCTAGCACACCAGTGTTTATGGCTACCATCAGGCTATGGCATAGTGAACCTACTATCTGATCCCAGGCCACACATTTGCATCACTGCCGCTCTTCTGAAAAATTGTGGCAGTGTGTGGTTGGTGCTTTCCTACTCTCCACTCAGGATGCATATGTCCATTCTCTTCAGCCAGCTCCATCAAGCACCTGGGCTGCTAACCGAACATTGTTCACCTCTAATGTGATCTACTGATCAGGACTTTATCCCTCTATTCCATCCCTAAGATAGCACTTTAACCTAAATTAGTCAGAATGTAGCTGGCTAGCTTCAGCACTTAAAAAAATCATGCTTATGCTTAACAGACAATCTTTTGTGAAATCCAGACAGATAAATAAAAGGTATTTAACAGATGTCATTAGACAGACAAAATCCCTGTGCTCTTGTAACAAGTAACATTTGAAAAACACATCCCTAAACGGTATTCTGTTGGGTTATGTGTCATATAACAGGTACGGGTAAATAAAGGATATTAGTCATTTCAGCCACAGTGAGGCAGCAGTTAACGTTGCTGCCTCACAGCAAGAGGATAGCCGGTTTGATTCTTGGCTGGAGTGCCTTCTGTGCAGAGTCTGCATGTCCTCCCTGCAGTCGAGTGAGTTTTAAAGACATGCAGGTAGGTGTGTGTGTGTATGTGTGTGCCTTCTATGAAGGCTGGGCACCGGGTTGGTAACTCAACACTGTAAAAACACCTTTGCCAATCAATCTGTGGACTGGTGATCCGCTGTGGTGACCCCTAACTGGGAAAGTCCGAAAGAAGAGTAGGTCATCAAGTCAATATACCCTGAATCATAGCACTGTTTCTGGAAATAATATTCAAGCCATATTGCTCAGTAAAGTACTGACAAATGATCAGGCGGAAACGCAAGCATCAGCAGCTGCCATATTGAAACAAACAGGGAGAAATCTAGCCCTCTGGCAGACAATTCACCAGGGCTAGGTACTCATGTTACACATACAGGTACCAAGAGAAACAGCACAGTGAGACAACAATTTGCTTATAAACTATTTTATAATTTAATTTTGCAAAAGCCAAAATTATCTAGTCGGTCTTGTGAAATCATTCATTTGAAGACAGTTTCACAGTTCTCTACAGTGATTCAGTGTATACAGGAATCTTTCCTTTTTTCCTGTTTGTTAAAATAGATACAGGTGTAGAAGTAAGCTGTTGCTTCCTGCATAAAGCTACCACAAAAAATGGTAAAGGTGATGTCATTATAATCCCATGGACAGGTCTGAGCTATAAGGAAAGGCTTAACCAATTAACAACTACAGCACCATTTCATGTTATTTCTATATAACACAGCAACACTTTATGTTATCAAAACTTTTTACAGAGTTGATTTCCTTTCCTGAAAAACTTAGAGACAAAGGTACAAGAAAAATTGACACTAATTTCCATTGTCTAGAATGCACTGTCTGACAATCTCATAACATAGATCGGGGTCTCGAACCCAGGGCTTGTTTGAGTTTGACCAGACACATCTGAGGGCTGTCAACGAAAAACAAAATGCCCAAGGCTTATGAAAAAAATCGGGTGAGTTACAGCCTTATCTCTTTAAAAAGTTCAGACAGTAGAGGATTCTAAGAGTTGTACACAGATAAGGCAGAACAGACATCACAAAGTAACAGCTGTAAGTACCAACAACAAAAATATGCATCACATATACAGATAATTGGCACATGCATCAAAATAGTGAGCTCTGTAACAAACTTAATGCACGTCTGAATTTCAGAGTTATTAAAAAGAAATGGCACAGAATACGAATAACGTAAGTAAAACAGAAAACAGTTAACGTTTATAGTATATGAGTAAGAGTTGTGCTCTTGTAAGCCAGGTTATATTGGAGATGACAGGTTTTTGAGTGATTTCTTGGAGCCGAGTTAATGTGTTTGAAGAGCAGATGATGGTAGAGTCATATGCATATTGAATCAAGGTACCTTACCAAGAAGATGAATGTAGGTTATTGATAAAAAGATTGAATAATAGAGGGCCAAGGATGGATCCTTGTCAGACTCCTGTGGAAGTGTTAAGGTATGCAGAGATGTATCCTTGCCATTTTACAGCTTGTTGCCTATAGGCAAGGTAGCTAGAGAACCATTAAATAAACAGAGATGACAGACCCAGGGTGGAAAGTTGATTGAGAAGTACAGTGTGAGAGACCATGTCAAGGGCTTTTGATAGATAAGAAATACTGCAGATACAAGTTTATTAGAGTTGCAAACTTTATTGACATTGTCTGTAAATAATATTAATGCAGTGGAAGTGTTGTGCTCTAGCCGAAATTCACATTGGATATTGGTGACTAGCTTATTTTTTAAGAGATAGTGGATACATTGTTGATGTTCACATGTTTACGGATTGCAGAGAGGAGAGACGAGACAGGACAGCTATGGTATGGAAATTTGTAATGTCAGTGGAATTACCTCTTTTATGTAAGTGGAATATATGTGCCATTTCCCATAAGTTAGGCACACAGAATTCTGTTATTGATATATTAATAAGAATGCTGAGTGGGTATGCTATTGCATTTATAGCTAGATTTAGGTATTCCGGGGGAAGTTTGTTGGCTGAGGAGGAACAAGGTTTTAGTTTATGTAACAGCTTTTTTATGAGAGCTATAGAAACTGGTTGAAAGGTAAAGTGGGTAGAGTTGTCTGTGTGTATACTGGAAAGGATGCAGTTAGGTGAGTTTTGTGAAGGAGATGTGGGTCTAAGGTGGGGGAAGTCAGCTGCATGGAAGGAGGTGTGTTAGATGAGTTTCAGGTTAAACTGGCTATGCACTCTGTGAACTATGTATTGAAATAGGTAGCGCTTTGAAGTGGGGGATGTCTAGGTATGGGCTGGGATCATTTTTGTACCTGGGTGATGACAGTGGATATGGAGGACCAGAATTTTTTAGGGTTGTTTTTATGGCTATGTTGTAGGTGAGTATAATAAGATTTTTTTCTCTCTATTAACTTGTTTCTTAACTTGATTTTGTAGCTGTCTGAATAGTTGCCATGGTTTGTCATTTTTTGTTTTTTTTTACCAGTTAATCCATGCTTTGTCACTGTCTTTCATAAGTAGTTTGCATTGGTTGGTGAGCCACAGGGTATGGCTGTTTTTAATTCTTTTTGTACTGCGAGGATAAGATGTTAAATAATATTTAGAAATGTTGCATTGAAGTATTCAACTGCATCGTTTAAGGGAAGTATTTTTAGGATGGACCAGTTAACTACTTTCAGAGCCTCAAGGCATGACTCTTTCAAGAAATTGTAGAGATTACGGGTAGTTTTGAGCTTATTTTCCTTTGATAGTTGTGTAATACTCCTGTGGGTATAAGCAGGTAGGTGGTCACTGTATCAGGGAGGGTACCTAAAGAGGTTAAATTAGATGGGCTGGTAATAAAAATCCATTCCAAGATAGATTGTTGGGAGTTATTTTTGTCATATCTTGTTGATGTACTAATAAGATTAGTGAATCCAAAGAGGTTCATGGTATTGATTGCTGAATTTGTGGAAAAAGACTTCCAATTAATGTTTACATCACCCAAGAAGGCAATTTCATTTGTGATTGTATCTGCTAATCAGGATTAGGTTCATAGATTAGTACCCCTTGCGAGCCATTTTAAGTCTAGCCAATTATCACATGTGAGACTCAAACCTTGCACCTTGTGTTTGTAAGGAAAGCACCTTAACCATTAGGCTACCCTCCCAAATTTGTTTTTAGCTACTGGAATGCTCTGTTTGGGGGGGGGGGGTCTATAGCACAGCAATCCATATGCTCTTGTCTCTATTAAGTTTTAGGAATGAGATTAGGATTTCCACGTTTCCAAAATTTGGGAATGTGCCTGTATAGGGAGTTACTGTAAACATATTTGGGAAGATTATAGCTATTCCACCTGCTTTTTATATGTTCTATCAAGCCTAATAATATTATAACCAGGGTTTAGTATTTCAGTATCTCTTATTTCAGGCTTTACTTATGTGTGAGTTGTGACTAGGATATCTGGGTTGTGTTGAGTAATTCAGGCATGAACATTTTTGATTTTGTTGCATATGCTTCTAAGTTGTAGAGTGACTATTTTTAAACTTTTAGGATATATTCTTTGGATTGAGCTTTGGTTAAAACCTGGGTCTAGATGTCATCATATTGATGTATGCTGGAGAAAGATGGTTTGTTTATTATGGCATTTTTAGCAGAGATGGGTAGAAGTATTATCCTGACAAAGGGACTGACATTTTTTTAGTATTTTGGGGTTACAATAGTGGAATGGAATTATGGGAAATAAGATTGAAGAAATTTTTGAGCAGTTGATGAGGATGATGTAATGGTTGAGGGTGCTTATTTATTACTACTACTGGTGGGGATGTTAGAAATGAGAAGGTGAGGATGAATAAGGTGATACAGGAGGGAAACAGCATGGTTAGTATTGTAAAAATCTTGCAGGATGGTGAGGTAATGAGCAGGGGTAGTGCGGAGAATGGGTAGGTGTTGATGGGGAGGGAGCAGAGTGAGATTTGAGAAGGAATTTAGAACAGAAGTGGGTGGAGACAGTGTAATGAGAACTGTTTGTTATTGGATAGTGCTGTTAGGTACAGGCAGGGAAACCTTTGGTCAACTGGTGCCCTAGGCAAAAGGTCTCCACAGCATCTCCCAACACCACCTGGTGCCCTCATCCTGGTCTACCTACACCATCCAGATTACTGGAAAAGCACCCCTGCTACAGCAGCACCCTAGGTGGCCACCTAGTAGGCTTATGCCCAAGGCTGGCTGTGGGTACAGGATAGGAGGATGAGTAGAGGAACTGGAGTAAGTGAAGTATAAGTGTAGATGTAATGGTGGTGGTGGGGAACTGGGTATAGGGTAGGGGAGTGGAGTGATGCCCGTGCATAAGAAGGGCTGAACAGAGGAGGTAGGTCCACTGTGGAGTAAGTACCAGGAAAACAAAACAGTGAAATTGCAGCAAGACAGGAGATAATTCCTGATAATTTTAAAGACAGTAGCACAAGCTGCTAGATTGTTGTTAACATAAACCTAAATTAACTGCAACAGGCAGTATTGCAGTGACTTTGGCTTAAAAATTAGGCTATTGTAGCTGCAGAACAACAGAGGTGGGTGAAGGGCCAACCAGATACTTCAGTGGAATGCAGTTACCCCTTTCCCCCAGTTGGTTTTACACTGAAAACATACAATGAGGTAGAATGTTTATGGATACTAAGACAAGGTCTTTGAACTCTAAATACTTGATGTGAGTCACCGCATTTAATTCGATTGTCATGGGCTTTTATTGCTTTTTCCAGGGAAATTTTACACTGGTAGAGTAAAATATGCTAAAGTGTTAATTTAGTTTCACCTTCAGCAGTATAAGGACGTGGGGATGGGGGTGTCCCTCTAGTGGATTCAACACTACAATACAGAATACACTGATGCAGAAATGAATGAAAACAAGATATTTCATTATGTTTAACTTGATTTTTAGATATTGACTTACACTGGTTATAATTGAAGGTGTTGCTTCTTTTGTACTTTTGCAACTGGAGTAAAATTAAGCTGTAGAAATTCCCTTGGTAGTGAAATTATGTTAACTTTTGCAGCAGGAATTGTCAGACATACTATATATTCAGTACACTGGAACCGAGAGAGATTAAAATATTTGATTGTTTGATGGTTGAACCGGGTAGATAAAGTACTTGTTTATACTGTGCTGTATTAAGTGGTGTTTGGCCAACATAAGGAGTGCACTATATTTCACAGTTGTGCATTTCTGCTTTATAGCCTTTAAACAGGAAAATAAGGCAGCTAACAGGAGACATGTCTAGGTATGTAAGTTGTAGATGTAAAGATTCTGAATGTATTGACTCTTATTACAGTATAGTTTTCACTGAACAATACTGCTGTTTATACTTTTTAAATAAAATGTACTGTTCAGAAGATATTTATATATTTTAGCTTATATGCTTAAACCTAATTTTTCTGAGAGTACTTAAGATTCTATTCTTTCATCAGGCTGTTGAACATGCAATTTCATTCCAAAGCTGCTTAGATTGGATGAGTTAACAAGAAAAAAGAAGTTATGTCTTACCATAGCATTCCATCTGTATTGTTGATCCTCGTTCAGTCATTACGTGTGGGCATTGGGTCCGACCTCGTAACTGAGCCGGCCATCTTCCAAGCTCGTGTCAGCTACAAACTCTCGAGCTAAAACTCTTACCCAGAATTCCCCTATCCCTGTTACCTCAGATTGAGTTTGCAAATCAAAAGAAGGTACAGGCAACCTCTGGTCAAATGACCTAATAGAACCGGATGGTGAGATCCACTAGAAACCACAGGAGGGGGAAGGATGGAGGGTCGTAATGACTGAACGAGGATCAACAATACAGATGGAACGTTATGGTAAGACATAAATTCTTTATCTGATATTGTTAAGCCTCGTTCATTCCTTATGTGTGGGACAGAGTCCCCAGCTACCTTTATTCCTGGGAGGCTCTCATGGAAGGACATTCCTGAGCACCATAGAACCAAAAGATACTCTTCCCCTGGAGGCTAAATCCAATTTGTAATGACTGATGAAGGTATGAGGGGTAGCCCAAGTTGCAGCTGCACAAATGTCATGTAAAGAAGCTCTGGCATGGAAGGCAGCAGAAGTTGCCACCGACCTTGTAGAATGAGTCTTTATGGTAGTAGGTAATGGAATATTAAGTTGCTATAAATGAAAGTCACACAGTCTTTCAACCATTTAGCCAATGTGACCTTAGCAACAGCACATCCTAATCTAGGTCCAGAATAGGCCAAAAATGATTTACGAGAGGCCTTAATCCTGTTCAAGCAGAAGCGAATTTGCCTGTGAATAACTAGGGTATGTAGGCAATACTCTCCTTTGTTTGAATGATTGGGGAAGAAAACTGGCAATTCAAAGGTTTGATTAATGAACATTTCAGAGATCACTTTTGGCAGAAAGGTAGGATTAGTTCTCAGTGACACTCTATGAAAAATCAAATATGGACTCTTGATGCATAATGCTTGAGGTTCAGAGATATGTCTGGCAGAAGTAATGGCGACCAAAAACAATGTTTCCATGACAAATATTTGAGGTCGCAAGAAAAAGCTGGTTCGAAAGGTGGCATTGTCAAAGCTTGTAGGACTAATGACAGGTCCCATGGTTGAGTAGGTTCTCTAAAAGGGGGTTTTAGATGATTCACACCTTTTATGAAAGTCTTGCATAATTTGTGTGACATAAGAGAGGAGTCTTGGACACCATCATGAAAATTAGATATTGCAGCCAAATGAACTCTAATGGTAGAGGCAGATAGACCGGATTGAAATACGGTAGCTAGGTACTCCAATACTATTGACAATGGTGCTGAAAAAGGATCTACCTGTTTTTCTTTCAGCCAGAAAGCAAATCTTTTCCACTTGCTGAGATATGTAATTCTGGTAGAAGACTTATGAGATGCAATAAGAATGTCACGTACTGGCAAAGAAAGAGCATTCTGCCTGGCAATCATGGGAATTGGAGGAGCCAAGATGTGAGCTTCAGGCTGTTCAAGTTGGGGTGAATCAGATTCTGCGGATGGGAGAGCAACCCTGGGGTTGGATAGAGAATCCACGGTTGATCTAGCAGGTGAGGCCAAAGGAAGGGGAACCAAATCTGACGAGGCCAATATGGTGCTATGAGGATTACTTTGCTCTTCGACCGGCGAGCTTTCTTCAGAAACTGGGGAAAGAGGAGGAAAGGTGGAAATGCATAAATTAGACCCGAGGGCCAATCGTGGACTAGAGTGTCCCTGGGTGACTGCCCCAGAGGGGGAATCAGGGCAAAATAGTTGCTGCATTTTTAGTTGGTTGGGGACGCAAAGAGGTCACAGCAAGGAAGACCCCAGTGGTTGAAAATCTCTGTCGCTATCAAGGGATTCAGGGACCACTTGTGAGGTTGTAGTATACACCTGCTGAGTCTGTCTGGTATCACGCTGGAACTCCCGGGAATGTGCGTTGCTAGAAGAAAACGGTTGGTAGCCATCGCCCATTGCCATATCCTCATGGCCTCTCGACAGAGTGGGTAAGATTTGGCTCCACCCTGTTTGTTGATGTACCAGACCACCGCCATGTTGTCTGATTGTATTGCAATAGTCCCAGATGGCAGCAGGGGATGGAATGCTTGCAACGCCAGAAGCACCACCCAAAGCTCTAGAACATTTATATGCAGATGGGCCTCCATTTCGGACCAAGTACCTTGGACTGTCTATCCCTGACATAGCCCCCCATACCCCATCAGGGTGGCATGCGTGGTCACTGTAGCCTTGGGCTGTTGGGAGGAGAAGGGGCGAGACCATTGTGATGGGTGGTGGGCCATCCATTAATTTAAATCCTGTTTGCACCTGTGAGTTACCCGAATCTTGGCTGAAAGAGGGTACTGAAAGGGATATCATTGGGTGAGCAGTAGCCATTGTAGAAGCCTCATGTGAAACCTGAACAGGGAGACAATGGTGATGGAGGCTGCCATGGAACCCAACAACTGTAGAACAGAGTGAGCTGTGGATTTCTCCCTTGAAAGGATTGGGATCAGTTGTTGCTTTACCTTAGAATTCTGTGCTCTGGAATGGATGCTCTGCAATTCTTTGTATTCAAGATGATCCCTATGAATTATTTGGACTGAGATGGGGTGAGATTAGATTTTTGCCAGTTTATAGTTATGCCTAGCCTTTCTCCAGTTAGGAGAGAGTATGCCAGGGCTTCTTCCAATAGATGTCTGGTGGGGGCGGAGATGAGTCAGTCATCTAGGTATGGAAACACCTGGAATCCTTTTAGTTGCAATTGAGCTGTGATGACTGCCATGAACTTTTTGAACACTGTGGGGGCTGTAGAGAGTCCAAAGGACAGTACTCTGAACTGGTAGTGACTGGCTTCCGCACGGAAGTGAAGGAATCTTTTTGATGGTCTGTCCACTTTTATGTGGTAGTATGCATCTTGAAGATCTATCGAGCACATCCCATCATCGTTTTCCAAAAGCTGAAGGATAGACTGTATTGTGACCATCTAGAATTTTTGTACTTTTACAAAATTGTTCAATACACTGAGATCCAAAACTGGTCTCCAGTCCCCAGTTTTCTTTGGCACCAAAAATAGTGTTGAGTAGAATCTGGATCCTATCTGGTCTGGAGGGACTATTTGTATGAAATATTTTCTTAGCAGTTTTGAAATTTCTAAACCTGCTTCTTCCCTTTGACTGGGTGGAATGTCAGGTAAGTTTGTTAGGGGAGCGGGACAAAAGTCAAATGGAATATGATAACCTCTGGTTTTAATCCTTTGTACCCAAGAATTGGTGGTGATGGTTAGCCAGGCAGAAGGGTACAAAGAGAAACAACCCCCAACCACTTCCAGAGGAAAGCAGTTAGGCCGCTCTTCAGGAGCGCTGGTAGGATTGGCCAGGGAGAGAGTCCCTTGGACCCTGGTTATGCAGACCCCACCTGCCCTGAAAAGGGCGTCTTCCCTGTGAGTTTCCCCCTCTGTCTCTAGGGGAGAACTTGCTTGTGTGTCACGGAAAGGACCCGGAGACTTTTTGTACCATTCTTCTGGTTTCTGAAGAAAGCCTATTGAGGGGAAGAATAATGGACACCCACAGCAGAAAGGTTCTTACCATCCTGTTCACATTTGGCCAGAGTGCTTTTAACTTTGGGTCCAAACAATGAAGAGGCTTTGATGGGAGCATTGAGAAAGGAAACCTTGAAGGGTTCCATGAAATTACACAAGTGCATCCAGGCATGTCGTCTCAGAACAATGCCTGAACTCGCCGCTCTAGCTGCTCCTTCTGATGCGTGATATATCAGGTGCATGGAGGAGTTAGATATCGATTTAATGGTGGCCAGCTGACAGGCCACTTTGTCATGGACCTCATCAGACACAGCTCCAGCCAAAGTTTTATAGAGCTCAGAAATTAAATCTCTTTGAAGCCTTTTAAAGTGTGCCATATAGTTCATGGACCTGATTGCAAAGGTCACTGATGCAAAAGTACGCTTCCCTATTCTGTCCAGAGACTAGAACTCTTTGTTGGGCAGTTGGACAGTCTGGCTTTCTTCTTCTGGCAGGTTCTTTTTAGTTGTGGCTGGCACTACCGAAACATCTACAGGAAGACCTTTGGACCAATGGGGATCAGTAACAGGAGGGGACAAAATTTTATCTGGCCAGCGGGGAATGGCCTCAACGGTGTCAGGAGCCTTCCATGCATGCTGCAAGATGAGCTGGACCAGTTCGTCAGCAGGTGGAGTAAACCAGGAGGTAGGGGGCCGGGCGTGAAAGGCCTGCAGGAGCACAGACTCTTCAGAGGTCGGGTTCGAGGGCTGCCAGTTACCTCTCTGTTTAAGAATTTCAAGAATATCACCAAGGGATACCTCAGAGGGTGAGCAAGGGGACCCTTCCCCCATCATCAAAGTCTATGTCTTCAGTAAGGGACTCCTCTGTGGAGTCCATGTGCTTCCTCTTGCATGAGCTCTTTTGATGAACCCCTCTCCTAAGTGGCTCAGCCTGCTGACTCGGAGTCCCTGGATGACTGTGAAACACCAAATTACGGATGCCACAGCTGACATCCTGGGTTGTAACAAAACTCTCCTGCCACAAAGGCAACTGCAGCTCCTTAGTGAGGTCCATAAAGGGAACCATAGAGGGGGAAGACTGAGCTATATCAAAGGGCTTCAAAGGCAATGAAGGAGGAGAATAAGTAGGGGTCTTTGGTAAAGGGTGATTACCTCCCAAGGAAGGGTAGGTCCTGGGGGCGGGATACCTCTGGCCAAAAGCACTTGATCCACAAGTCGCAACACATCATGTTTAGAGAGACTTCTAGTGGATTTCACGGACACGGCTGTGGGGGAGTCAGGTCTATCCAAAGACGGAGCAAACTCGGTGCCCACCTCGGAGGTCTGCACTGAAAATAATGGGGCTGTAAAGGACTGAACTACAGGTGTCTGCACCGAGGAAATTATCAGTGCTGAAGTCATGGTCTGCACCGACGATAAGGTCGGTACTGAAGTGGTTGTCGGCACTAAGGCTGGGACTGAAAAAAATTGGTGCCGATAACTGAATTGTCGGTGCTGAGAGGGTAGTCAGTGCCGGGTAAGTTGTCAGAGCCAAAAGGGCAATGGGCATCGAAAAATCTCTCGATGTCATAACAGTCTGCATTGACTGGACAGTCGGTGCCAGTAAAAAAGTCTGAACCGAGAAGCCCCTCGGTACCGATATGGTAAAGGGCACGCTAGTCGGTGCCAAAGTCACAGATGGCACCAATGGGCTTGGTGCCAAAGGTCTAGGTACCGAAAGCGGTCGAGCTGAAGAAGTCATATCCGAACTGGAAAGCTTAGCTTTCTTGGGTCTCGGTTCCTGGGAGTCCCCAGCAGGGGATGAAGGAAGAGACTTGCCCTTTATATGTTCATCACTATTTTTCTTATGGGATCTTGAAGGGGTTGAAGCCTCTGACCCAGAAACAGCCTCTGAAAAAGGAGATTTAAGTAGCCTCTTCAATATTAATTTATTTTTTTCTCTCAATCAGCGTCCTGTTAGAGAAATTCTTACAAATCCCGCAGGGCGGGTCAACTGTTAAATGAGGTACACCCAAGCAATAGACACACAGGGAATGTGCACCTGAAGTAGGTAATTTATGGCCACAATCTAAACATCTTTTAAATCCTGGACTACCTTTTTTATCTGCCATGTTAGAAAGAAAGAAGGAAACCCAGAAAAAATACCAGCGATGGTATAAGAATTACCCGAAGGTAAGAAGGAAAGGGGGTTTACCAACGATGGTAAAAAAGAAATTACCTCGCGGTAAAGAGGAAAAAAGGAATTAAAAAAATTCATGAAAGGATAGTCACTAAATGTGATAAGGTAAGATAAAACTATCTAATAATTTTTCTGAGAGAAAAGGCTGTTTTAGAATTTAGTATGAAGAAAAATATTGTACTTAGCTCAGGAGAAGTAGCTTGACACGACCGAATGGCGACATGGCAAATGAAATCTGAGGTAACAGGCAGAGGGGGATTCTGGGTAAGAGTTTTAACTCGAGAGTTTGTAGCTGACACGAGCTTGGAAAATGGCCGGCTCGGTTGCGAGGTCAGAACCGATACCCACACGTAAGGAATAAACAAGGATTAACAATATCAGATTGAATGTTATCCTTAAGATTTATCCAAAGGATGTTTTAAGAGAGTCAGTTGGCAGTCATCATATACTGCAGGCAGTGTAGAATTGCTTTAAGTCCTAATATTCCTACCTTGGTCCTCACAAGATGCATAACATGCAGTTTACACAATGTGGGTTACATTTGGCATGGGCTTCATGTGCCAAACACACATAACAGGTGATGTGCATTCCTCATCTGCAGACCTGTCATACTGATTATACCTCATTGCTAAATGCTAGCTCCAGACTTTAGCAAGAGGGCACTCCTGTAGCTCAGGATTCCCTCCTCACTAAAGGAGAGATGGCCTTAAGTCACTCAATCCCTTCTTCCTCCAAGGTCAAGCTGGCCTTAAGTCACTCAGTTTTGTCCCCTCCCAAAAAGATCATATTCAGCTCAGGCTACTAACTGAATCCATCATTACAGGTGAGAACTGTTCCTCAGATCCAACTGGCCACATGAGAAATTCCCATGTACAAATGGAAAGTGTGCAAAGTGGTGGAACAGACAGTGATGCTCACCATTATATCTCCAGTAAGTTTTTTTCATTTATTTTAAAAGGCCCACATTGGAATGGGTTTGCACTTGTTTTAACAAAGCTCCTCTGAGTTAGGCAACCATCCAGTACTCTGATATCTGCATCTGAACCAACCAAGGCTTACAACCAAAGATAAGATAATTATTGCTTGAATTTTTGCACTTGCTAACTGTTCTCCGGTGTTTTGCTGTTTATTTCTGCATTTTCACTGCATTTTTGCATGTTCTGTACTTTTTGGCATCTGCTTTGTTTTTTGGGCACTTTACTGTTTTATCATAGACTAGTCACAGATTTTGGCTGTGTCTAGTTTTGTTTGAATTGAGCACAAATCTCCAGCAAACTTTTTCTGGAGCTGGCCCTCTACACCCTTGTGGCAGGAGTGTGTAGCTAAAGATCCATCCATTGAAGCGTGTTGGCCTAGGGCTCTTTTCAGAGAATTTGATTGTCTATTTTGCCCACCAGTAAGGTTTTTTCATTTATTTTAAAAGGTTTGCATTTGAACAGGTTTGAGTGATGTCCACAATCATGCACTGCTGTGCAGTGGTGGATACCGTTGGCAGTTATAGACACAAAACTTTTTGATTGCTAATTTTCCCTTATTACTCTGCTGGTGCTCCATTGGTGGGTTGTTGTGATTGTGCTTCACTGACAGGTGAGTCACTCAGCAAAGCTCCTGAGGTACCAACGCAGATCTCACCCACTATCCTTTTGTACTTTTTTGACCACTTCTCCTGTCATCTACTTTACCTGGTCCTTCCAGTCCTCTCCCTGTTCCTGACCACATAAACTTAAAACATGCTAAAGCATTATGGATGGGCAATTTCTCACAGTTTCCATAGCCAGCCTGGTCGACATGGGCATCCTGAGGCAATGTGGCAATTGCCTCATGTACACTGTCAACACACTTCTTCTAGTCCACACAAATTCATTATGTGAGAGATGGATCTATATCAATAACCTAGAATCCCGGCTGTCTCACTCACCAGTCAGCTCATCTTATACTAAGCAAGCTGTCAGCATGTACAACTCACCTGTTGCACCAACCAAACCAACAACACATAAACTTACATATGCGGAGGTCCTTACCAGAAGCTTACCTAAATACCAGAGACCTCCCAAACACAAGCATGCTTCACATAATACATCTCCTGCAGAACATAGTACATATCATATATTCACACATCAGTGTCTCGTGAGGCAAGTCCCTAAGGCATAACATGAAACTAAACATCTTTATCATAGGTGATTCCATTGTGAGACTCACAGATGTCACTCTTACTAGGCTGGATAAGGAAAGGGTCATGGTCAGCTGTCTGTCAGGTGTCAGGATCTGCCACATCATACATGCACTCAAGTCTCTCAATAACAGGTGCTGTTATGACACCATCATAGTCCATGTTGGTGTGAATGACTTCAGACATACCTCACCAGTCTATATGACGACAAACATATCTGAGCTCTCTGATTATGTGTCTCAGGCAGGTAAGCCTCTAGCCTTAAGATGTTGTCACAATACAGAAAAAAAAATGATTGACTTCAACAATTGGCTAAGCTTCTGGTGTCATTCTAAGGGGATCCAGTATCTGTCTGGCTGGGATGACATGGCTGACAAACCTCAATGCTTTGGCAGAGATGGTCTACATTTGTCACCCCTGGGATTTTGGTTACTGGCTGAGACTCTTGCCACCCCCATAGCGCCTTTCTTTAGGCAATGTCACAAGAACAAAATTCCTGGCATAAAATTACCCTCTAAAAACAACCTCAAGGTTACGCTATTAAATGCTAGGAGTCTAAACCTGAAACTGCACTCACTGGAAGCAGCCCTTACCTTGGAAGATGCTGACATTTGTGCAATCACAGAGGCCTGGTTTAAGGCTGTGGAGAGCACCCCAGCCATACCAGGTTACATTTCCTTCCACATGTTCAGACCACAAACTGAAGGTGTGAGAACTAAAGGAGGTGACGTATCATTATTCATTAAAGATAAATACACCTGTAGATTCATTATAGAGCACGATTTCCTGGAATTACTTCAGGTTCAATTGGCTGTTGAGAAGACCCCTCTTCAAGTCACTGTCAGCTATAGAACCCCCTCTGTGAATCAGGACATCCACACAGCCTGATTGGATCTACTTGAGTCAATCAAGATACAACAGAACACCTTGGTCTGGGTGAATTTAATAACCTGTCCATTGACTACGTACATTATACATATTCTAACTCACTTGCCCAAAGGTTCCTGGATTTCGTTAATTCCAATGCCCTGGATCAGTTGGTTGGCACCCACACAAGGGGCTCAAATGTCCTAGATCTGGTGCTCACCAACATGAGGGACTGTTGCACCATCCACGGAGTACTGCCCTCCCTGGTGAAAGCTGACCACAAATCAATCTCATTAGAAGTAACTATAACACCAGCCCCCCTCCCCCCCTTGGAGCAATTAAACTAAAATCTTTTCCAAGGCCAATTACAGCCTCTTATGAGATGTCATAAATAGCTTCATAGCCCCTACCCTCACAAATGGAATGGATACCTATGCTGGTTATATACTAATGTCTTATACGAATATCTGTACAACAGTATTGACTCTGCTGTACATGATAGTACCAAAGTAGGAATTTCAAGGAAAAACAAACCTACCTGGTGGCCATCTGCCACAAACAGGCTTTACAATAAGAGAAATAAATTGCTGTCTATCTGCAGGAAGGAATGGTTACAAAATTGAAAACACTCCCTCCTAAATTTAAACAAGCAAATAAGACTTCTTGTGAAGTCCTCTAAAGCTAACTATGAATCCAAATTAGCTTCCCTACCTAATGACAACCATTAGGCATTCTTTAGTTACATCCATAACCTCAAAGGAAAGTCCCAGATTTGTGCTGAACTTGTAGTCAATGGTACTACATATACAGAACCTGTGGATATAGCAAAACTACTGCCTGGCAGGTTCAGCGAAAACTTCTCTCCCATGTCCCCACCACACATGCCCCAAAGCATCCCTACCGCCTCTCCACTACCTAGTATCTCAAAGGAGCAGGTGTTAAATGCCCTGTCCAAGGCCAAAAACACAGCCTCTATGGGAACAGATAACACCCCAGGCTGTGTTTTACATGGATTAAACAGGAATTAGCAACACCATTGGGTACGCTTTTCAATCACAGCCTAAGCACAGGCTTCATCCCAGGGAAATGGAAAACAGTTACCATCATCCCCTGACCTCGGGAACTATAGAGCCATTAGCTTGACCAGCCTTATCTGCAAGGCCATGAAGCAAATCATCATGGACCTTATCAACAAAGATATATGAAATCTCCAAACACTTGACCCCACCTAGTATGGCTTTGCCAAGGGGAGATCATGCCTGTTAAATATGGTGGACTTCTTCAAGACAGTCACCAAAGCCTTAGATGAAGGCCTTTGACACAATCCCCCACTCAGCATCATTTATACATTCACCCAGTTGGGTATCAACCTATATATTGTCAGGCGGGTTGCAAACTGGCTCACTAATAACAATCATACAGTCAAAATAGGGGACTCAACTCCTCCAGCAGACCCATAACTAGTAGTGTCCCACAGGGATTGGTTCCAGGACCCCTACTGTTTGGAATATACTTCTCCGAAATCCAGGCAAAAAGAAAAGATCTGTGGCTGACAAAGTTTGCTGATGACTGCAAACTGGGAGCAGTCGGTGAATCCCCTAACAATGTCAACATCCTGCAAGAGGGACTTAAGCAGATGAATGACTGGTGACAAAGTCATGATCTTAAACTTAATTCAAAAAATGCATTATCATCCCCTTCAGCAAGGACAATGTTCCTGCAAACCACCACATCAATAGCAATACCCTGAGCATGCATTCAGTGGTGAGAGATTTGGGCACACAGGTTGACAGCAACCTTACCTTTGATCACCATGTTTCCACAGTGATAAAAAGAGCATTATATACTGCTCATCTCAAAAGTAAGGGTATTGCCTCCAGAAAAAAAGAGGTTATAACCCTCCTGTGCTCCTCCATCATCAGGCCAATAATAGAGCACAACACTGCCTTTGGTAAGTACATTTCCAAGCACCTACAAAGGTTCCTTACAAAGAAAATTCAGGGTCTCCAGCATCTGCCATATGCAGACAGACTGAAATTACTGTCACTTTACTCTATGTCACACAGACTACTCAGAAGCAACCTGTGTCTTGCATATTAGGCAATCTCTAACCCTACTTTAATGAAAATATTGCACATTCACAAATCAAATGGCAAAGGGTTTACTCGCTCTAAGGATCTTAACCTGGTATGTGACATTAACAGAATTTGCTGGAGGGACAGATATGTTTCCCAGAGGTTGCCTCACCTTTGGAACAGGCTTCCAATTCATGTTAAACAGAACTCCTCATTGAACCTATTTAAGAGCAATTTGGATAACTGGATGGGTAGCCAGAAATTTAACTCGGGATTTTCACCCATGTCCCTCTTGGACAGGGGCAATAGGTGCTGATTTTGGTGTCTGCTTTAAATAGACACTCTTGGGAACTAGGGGTTGAACTTGGTTAGGCTTGTAAGGG